>NW_011499912.1:357337-359250 GCF_000495115.2 Populus euphratica | reverse complement strand
TTTTAGTTTAAAGTGAATATTTTTTATTTAAAAATATATTAAAATAATTTTTTTATTTTTTATTTATTTTTATTATTAATATATTAAAATGATCTGAAAATATTAAAAAAATAATTTCAAATAAAAAAATACTTTTTTTTTCAAAAATATTTTTAAAATATAAAAATAAATAGGATATTAGTTGTGAAGTGCATGCAGACATTTAAGGTGAATAAAAATTGGACAAGAGATAGATCACGAGATCTTCAATGCACGTGTACATATCACTCCTATGTTTGCGGGACCGTGAGATGTTAATTAGCAATTCAAGTTTGAGTCTTTCCTTATTGTTTGGTATTGAGTTTTAATTTGTTTTTAATAAAAGATTTGTTTTAAATTAATTTTTTTTATAGTTTTAATATGCTGAAATAATAAATAATTTTTTAAAAATAAAATAAAACTATTATTTTAATATATTTCAAATTTTTTTTTTTAAATAATATTTATCATACTCGTGTATACCTTTAATTTATTGGTTTTTTATATCTTTAAAATAAAAAAATAAAATTTTTATGTTCATGTTAATGAATTTGGTATTTAAAACATCATAACAAAAATAAAATGATATTAGATATTTTTTCATGACCTATGTTAAATTTTAATAGCTGATGGATGTTAAATTTTACACTTGTGTGTTTTGGAAACTTGGAGTCTAGTTAAACCACAACTAGATTTGTTGCCAACGGGGCTGGATATAATTTTTATTTGACGTGAAAAAAAAAATCATCCTTACATCATTGTTTGATTGATAAATCAGATAAACTCGAAAACCTTATCACTATAAACAAAAAATTAGAATAATTTTATTAAAAAAAAATAGATAAAAAAATTTAAAATTTAAAATAAAAAAAATATATATAAATCTGTATTAATCTTTGAAACCCGTAATTTTGGTCATAAACTCAAGCTAGCATTGAAGACAAATTATAAAAAATATTAAAAACATTAATTTATAAAAATAAAAAAAATAAAAAAATTTGAAGAGTAAAACTGAAAAAAAAAATTAAAAAAAAACATGAATTTATGTTAATTTTTAAAACTGGTAGTCCCAAGGGCTAGTAAGGTGAACCATACAGAATAAAAAAATAAAATTAAAAAAATTAATTTATAAAAAACCATGAAACTCTATTAATTTTTTAACCCGGTGATTTTAATTATCAAGCCGGGGCTAGCGTAGAAGGCAAACCGTCGTGGTTCTGGAGGGGACATTTTTATTGTTCTCAGCTCTGAATTTGTGCGGGTCACTGAGGGCAGCCAGTAGCAGTAATTCAAGAAATGGGCTTTACGTTATTTGCTTGGATCAATTGGGCTCTATGTGTTCAAGTACATACCTCACCACCTTCATCAGCATCTACAACCTTTCAGGTTTTTGTTTTTTTAATGAAAAATACTGGAATAATCCGTTTTCTTATATTTTAATATATTTTTATTCACAAAGATTTACTGGACACTTTGTGTGTATTTCTCTTTCACTCAAATTGAAATAGAAGCTATTTCTTTATATTTGTTTTTTGTTTTTTTTACATCTATTGATTATTAGGGATTATAACGAGTATCTGCATATTAGATTTATTTTTAATATTCTTGCTTTACTTGTTATTTATTAGATAAAAAATTTAGATATTCATGAATTATTTATCCAGTTTTGACTATTATTTATTATTAAATTGAAAATCAAATAATATATATATATATATATATATATTATATTAAAAAATCTAAATATTCACCAAATATATCTATATAACATAAATACATGCCTGGGGTTAGATTTAATGAGTCTCACTTGATGATATTTATATTATATCTATTATTTATTAAATAAAATAAATATCTAAAAAATATTCTATTGTTCCTTTCGAGATAATATTGAT
>NW_011499912.1:342305-356350 GCF_000495115.2 Populus euphratica | reverse complement strand
GCTGTCTCGAATTTTTTGCTAGTTCGTTATTATTCAGAAATTTGCTTTTCAACTGATGTTTGTAAACACGTCCAATATGAATATATTTTTATTGTTTCATATAATAACATCAATAATTTAAGCGAGGTAAAGCTTTGTAATTTATTTTAGTTTAAGATTATTATGATTTTATGATATAAGTTATGGTTTTTATGGTAAAATTGGTTTACTTTATTTTTTTATTATTTTTTATAATTAATTTTTTTATAATTTTATCTTTTAATATTTAAATTGATTAAAAATTAAATTATATAATTTATTTTAATTTATTTTTAAGAGGTTATCACAACCTCATGATCCTAATCAAGAATTTAACCAGTTAACTAGAGTAGATTTAAGTCATTTCTAGTCCTATTTTAATTATTTTTTTTTAATTTTTTTTTATATATTTGATTAGCTGGATAGTGAGATTCATAATTTATTTTGATTTATTTTTTATTGAGTTATCATAATTTAGATTTGATAGATTAACTCGAATATTATTTTTGTCTTTTTATAAGTGATTTTTTTTAATATCATGTTGATTTAAAATTAAAATTTAAAATATTTTTTTAATTACTTTTTACAAGATTATCACAATTATATAAACTATGTCATAGATTTTACATGTTAGTTTAAACTAATTTGAATCCAATATTTTTTTTTATAAAATATATTATCTTAAAATTTTTTATAAACAAGATATGTTGATTTTTTTCCTAGTTGTTTAGACTGCACTTAAACTTGCAAAGTTACTCAAGTTAGTAATGTTAGTTCCTATATAATTTAATTTATATTTTTAATAATACAATAACTATAAATAAATATTTTTTTATATTATTTTTAAGTTGACGAAACCTCCAATGCAGCTTAAGTAAATAATCACTTATTTTTAATAATTTTTTTTTTAAGAAAACAGCAGTGATTAAAAAAAATCAAATATATATATCCAGCTTTGGTGGTCAGGTCTAAAGCCAGTTGACAGAGTTTGTCTCTACAGTTCACAGTTTGTCATGCTTATATCACTAGATTACTTGTAATGTCAATCAAAATTAATTTTTTTAATTTATCTAAATAAATAAATTCTGTAAGTAATGGATTAAGGTTTGAATTCAAGAGCTAAATAAAGATAATATACCTTCTCTATCACTGGAATTATATTTGAACTTTCCAAAATAGATTACAGGGAAGGCTGCCTCAAATTAGAATCATTTTTATCCACTTTTAACCAGCAATAAAAACAAAAACTGGACAACAGCCCATTAACTATACAGCCCAGATTGAATTAGGCCCATAACAACTTAAAATGAACTATCGGCCCACTCAAATATTAAAAAATAGCAAAAAAATCTTATAAATATCACGAACGACAATAACCGTCGGAATTTTAAACGACAAACCACTCGACAACAGAAAAGCGTTGCGCTCTCTCTTAACTCTTAGCCTCTCCCTCTCCATCTCCATCGCTCTTCCTCTTCTGATCACTACTCTATTCACCATGCCTACTGCCTTAACATCTCTCAAAAGATCACGACCGTCCATCAAACAACTCTACCTAATCCAACGGCTCCATTCCCGCCACCTCTCCACCCCATCGCAACCCAGCACTCCTCTCCCTCTGATATCTACCTCCAGGTCCAACACTGACAATCACACTAGCAAGACTCTTTCTAGATTGTTCTCTGGTCTCGCTGCAGGCTCCACTTTTGTCTTACTGTACTGGTCACTCAACGATTCCAAACCGACGCAGTTTTTCTCTTTCGCTGACTGGTCAACGGTGTCGAAGGTCAATGATATGCGCTTGATTTCTTTATTACCCAAACTATCATTACCTGATTATAGCTCTAGTTACATTTTCGGAGGTAATTTTTTTTATCTTCCGTTAATGATTGATCTCTTAATTAAGGAGTTGTTTTTTTTATTTGATTTCTTTAAATTGATTGCTGTAGACGCGTTTAGGAGAAAGATTTTCTTTAATTACGAGAAGAGAATAAGACTAAGGAGTCCTCCCGAAAAGGTAATCTCCCTAATTTAAATAATGTGATTAATGTTTGATTAATATTAATTATTTTTAGAATACGTGAAGAAACCGAAAATGATTGCTTTTTCTTGAAGGTTTTCGAGTACTTCGCGTCTTTAAGAACTCCAGATGGCGAGGTGCTTATGAAACCGGAAGATTTGATGCGGGCGGTTGTTCCTGTTTTCCCTCCATCTGAATCCCATCTTGTTAGAGATGGATACTTGAAAGGGGAAAGGAATCCCGGCGAGTTAAGATGCACGCCTTCGGAATTTTTCATGCTATTTGATGTGAATAATGATGGCCTCATATCTTTCAAAGAGTGAGTTGCTGATGTTGCATGCTCCTTGCGGTGTTTTTCGTTGTAGAAAGAATTTTCAGCATGAACTATGCGTGTTTAGTTAATGCATTTTGTGTTTATTGACGGTTGTTTGTGGAGTATGACTGATTTTTGTTTCTGTTCTGCAGGTATATCTTTTTCGCTACGCTTCTCAGTATCCCGGAATCAAGTTTTTCTGTGGCTTTCAGAATGTTTGACTTTAATAATAATGGGTGTGTATTTCGAAAGCTTGGATGGTTAGAGATATAGCTTTTGTTATGGGCATATTGTTACTGGTTCGTTTGTTGTATTCTGCGTTTATCTGCTTTTTAAAATGTGCTTTGTGCAGTTTGATAATCTGGATGCTTTTATGAGTTATGTGCATGCTGATTATGGAAAAAGGATTGTTATGATGATTCTTTTCCTGATGTATTTTGGGGTTATTGTATATAGGGAAATAGATAAGAAGGAGTTTAAGAAAGTGATGGCATTGATGCGAGCTCAGAACAGACAAGGGGCTGTCCACAGAGATGGGCTTCGACCAGGGTTGAAAGTTCATGGTTCCGTGGAAAATGGAGGTTTGGTGGAGCACTTCTTTGGAAAAGATGGAAAGGCACGCCTCCAACATGATAAATTTGTTCAGTTCATGAGAGATTTGAACAATGAGGTAAACCTCTACACTCTTTTTCCTTCATAAATTTAGTGGATTGAAGTTTGTTTTCTTGAGATATATGGATTATGGTTTTGCTTTTGTTATTTTTGTAACAAGCAATGAACATTCTATGCAATTGTCTTGGAAGTATACTTCCATGCCCACAACAACAATTTTCAAGTTCCTTTTATGTTGTGGCTTTCTTGAATTTTGTCAAACCTGTGGAACAGCATTAAGCTCTCTTATGTAATGGCTTTGTTGCAACTTTTTATGGGACTAGGGGCAGAGAGATCAAATGTGTTGGAAACCTCTAGCATGGCTGTAGTGATAAATCTATGGCAGTTACTATTGTATTTGAATCAGTTGTAATTTCTCGGATGGTACTGCCTTTCAGTGTTTGAAATTTCAGTAAATTTGGCTATTAGTGTGCTAGTAATGGTCATCTCAGGGAGAGGGAAAATTTTATTTTGAGGAAGTTAAATCAGATTAAAAAACGAAAATGGACACAGGACTTCCTGCTTAGCATCCACGTTCATTTGAATCTTTCAAGCTCTTTATTTACCATAGCTGGAGTGAATAGAGATCTTCAGTGAATGTGTTCCACCTTTTAGGATGACTTAGGTGATAAATTCCAAATGGTGGTGGAGTGAATAGAGATCTTCAGTGAATGTGTTCCACCTTTTAGGATGACTTAGGTGATAAATTCCAAATGGTGGTTCAAGTGGGGAAAGGAATGAGACGGGATGGGTAGGTTGGCTGTTTGATTTATGTATGTTAAAGCAAAATATGTTTCGTGCTTTAAAGGGATTTTTAGATGGTTTGCTTATTTTCTTGCATCACATTCATGGTAATCTTGTTCACTTGTCAGGTTTGACTTGGTCAGCATGCTAGTAGTCTCCTCTCCCCAACCCCTTCAGGCACACCCTCAGCTCCTGCAGGGGTGGGGGACAGGTTCATGAAAGTTTGATTTTGTGTGGTATGACCGACAAGTTAATCATGTGAGTAAAATGTGTAGATTTTATGTTGCATCCACCCTTAAGACTGTTATTGTTTTCTGCAGATATTGAGATTGGAATTTGCACACTATGATTACAAATTAAGAGGAACCATATCTGCTAAAGATTTTGCCTTGTCCATGGTTGCTTCTGCTGACATGAGTCATTTAGGCAAGTTGCTTGATCGGGTTGATGAATTAAATGATCAGGCCAACCTTGGTGGCATACGCATAACATTAGAGGAGTTTAAAAGTTTTGCAGAGTTGCGTAAAAAGTTGCTGCCATTTTCTTTGGCCCTCTTTAGTTACGGCAAAGTAAATGGCCTGTTAATGAGGGAGGACTTCCAGCGGGCTGCATCACAAGTAAGACACTTAACCTTGCCTAAATATATTTATTTAGTTTTCCTCCACGTGACTCTGAATGAGCAGCTATTACTTTAGGGTACTGTTGTGTTAAAAAACTCGCATGCATGGTCATGTGGAGCAGCAGACTTTTATTAGAATGGGTAGTGCAGTGCAGTATAACAGCCTTTCAAGTAGGTGTCATTTGACAGCGTGTAAAGCTTCTACTGGTTGATGAGTTGGAAAATAATTAGGTGGAGAGTCATTTATACAGTGGCAGAACTAGGGAATCTTATGTTGGGAGGATGGATGAATATGCTAATATGAAAAAGTGATTCGCAAACACACAATACATGATTTGAAGTTGCATATAAGGGGCTAACAAGTAACTTTTTGATTTTATCTGCGGCTATTATTGTATAAAAACAACAAAATTATTTTGCAGAATTTATTAAACTTGTAGAGGTTTTTTGAACTTCATTGGTGGTGTGCCCTACGAACATCCCTTGGCACTGCCTCCTTTCTTCTTCTCTGTGTGGGCAGGTTCAATCCCATGTCAACTTGCTTGTTCTCTAATTTTTTTTCTTACCATGCTGTCACTGACGATGCTTTTCTGCCCTTCTGGGTGTTTAAATCCTTCCAATGTGTATCCCCTGTTGGATCATATGAAGTCAATTTTCTTTGCTACATGATATCTATTCAAATATCAGGTTTGTGGAGTTTCACTCAGCGACAATGTGGTTGAAATCATTTTCCACGTGTTTGATTCAAATCATGATGGAAGTCTAAGTGCAGAAGAGTTCGTAAAAGTTTTACACAGAAGGGAAAGGGACATTGCACAGCCAGTGGAATCAGGACTCGCGGGATTTTTGTCATGCTGCTTTAACCGTGCAGCTAACAGCCCCATTGGACGGTTCATTGCCTAATCCACATTCTAGTTTATGATCCCCGATGAGGCAGCAGGGTGATTTTGTATGTGTTGAATGGTTGGCTAGAACTTTTGGATTGATTTCACAGTTGAAGAACGTGTTTAGAATTCTAACAAGCTGGGACTGTCGATATTCATGATAACCTGTGCAGATTAGAAAGGAGTTTTGCTGAAGATGCAGAGATTCACTTCTTTATGTTCCCGGACTAACCTTTCTGCAATATTCTCTCGAAGTGCCGCGTCATTCTGAGCAAATAAGAAAATTTATAAAATTTAATTTTTAAATAATGTAATATTAAAGAATAAAATAAATTAAATAAAAAACTCAAAGAAAAAAACAATTTTAGATAACTTGAGTTCAGAAATTTTTTATTGAAAGTAACTAATAAAATTATGGTGTTTTATTTCTGCGAGAATGATATATTTTTACAAAAAATTAATTGAAAAAAATATATTTAATTGTTAAATAACCTGAATGATAAAATTAAAAAAAAAATATAAAAAATAATTGAATTGTTAGTGGGTGAAAAAATAATAAAAAATAAAAAAAAATTAAATAAACTTAGATTAATTTGTTAAATTAGTGATTCAGGTGATGAGTGTAAACTCATAAAAATAAATTCATGAAAAGTAAATAATTTTTTTTATGAAATCTGATTAAAAAAATATTTAATTTAAAAAATTTAAAAAACAAATTGAATCAATTTGTCATCTTATTATGAAATTAAAATAATTTTATAAGAGAAAAAAATAAAGTTTAATTTTTAATAAGTTTAATATTAAAAATTAAAATTAAAAAAATAAAAATATAATCCAAATTAATTTAAATTAACTTCTTAAACTAATGGCATGAGTTATGAAATTGAATAAATTTTAAAAAAGATAGTAAAAAATTATAAAGTTTAATTTTTAATAAATATAATATTAAAAATTATAATAAAAAAATTTAATTGCATGAGACCATATATAACAAAAATAAATAAATTACAGAGCATGATTTTAAAAAAATATTAAATAATAAGATTAAAATAAAGTTTACGTCATGCGTGAAAGCAGAAAGGGGACAAGGAGAAGCGCTAGTCCAAGCTAAATAAAAAGAAGAAGAATGGGGATAAGGAGAAGCGCTGGTCCAAGCTAAATAAAAAGAAGAATAATAAATAAATAAATAAAATTGAATATAGCTAAGAAGATATTTGTATTAGTAGTGGGTCATAAACACTATATAATCTATTTACGAGTACGGTAAATATTGTTTTTAAAAGTTTTTTTAAATATATTAAAAAAATATTTTTTTTATTTTTTAAAATTAATTTTTTATATTAAGATATGAAAACAATTCAAAATATAAAAAAAAATTAAATTTTTTAAAGCATGATGAAACCATAATGACAAATACAAACTAAAGCTGACCATTTGAAAACCGAAGAAAAATAGCATAAGACACTCGAACAAGGTGGACCTAGCTCGCCTTCCATCAACTCGACCCATTAATTTTTTTTTAAAAAATATTCTTTTAAAATAATTTAATAACTTTCAGGTCAAAAACAGTAAACAGGGTTGGCCCATCATTGTCGTCACTGCAAGATAAACTATATATATATATATAATTTACTTTGTTTCCAGATTAATTCTTGACCGGTTTGACCATGCTAAGAATTCATTGTAGAATATCCAAGCAGAGTATCTTATTGGACAGCATCCTGGCTCTAAACCTGTTAAAAGAACAAATTCAATAATTGATCTTATTAGTTCAGAAAT
Source organism: Populus euphratica (assembly GCF_000495115.2). Classification (NCBI taxonomy): domain Eukaryota; kingdom Viridiplantae; phylum Streptophyta; class Magnoliopsida; order Malpighiales; family Salicaceae; genus Populus; species Populus euphratica. The sequence goes on along the minus strand of NW_011499912.1, from coordinate 349,322 downwards.
GTAGTCATTCATATCTATTAGTTATTCATTTAGTCTATTTTAAGAGTTTATTTTAAAGAAAAAAAGAGAGATAGACATAATAAAAAAGAGAAATTTATTCTTATTGTTTTTTTGTGAATGCTAGATTTTATTTTTTTCTTCTTTGTGTATTAAAAATACAAATATAAAAAAATAATTTTGAGAACATTACTAGTTACTTCCCGAATACTATAAGATTTTTCAACTTTAAAAACCTGACTTTGCCAGTAATTTAATTTGAAAATCCAAAAAATCAATTTTCTCTTCATAAAACCAATACAGATATTAAAAAAAAGGTTTTGAGAATTTGCTAAGAATGATTAAGTTTTTTCGTATAAAACAAGGATGAAGAATACCTTGATATTAAAAAAATATTAAAGAAATATAAATAGAAATGAAGATTCTCAAGTTACTTTTATTTTTAAGATAGTTCTATAATTATTAGATTCAATTTGAGAATTCATTTAATTTTTTTTGAGATAATCTGGTCTTAATTAAATCAATTTAAATCAAACATGTTTATTAAAATAATATTTTATTATATATTAATCTTATTAGATTTTACCGAGATAATTACATCATTAAAATCTATCCACTTAATTGAATTTTATTGTTTATTAAAATAATATTTTATTATATATTAACCCAATCATGTTTATTATTAGATTTTATGGAGATAATTAGATCATTAAAATCTATCAACTTAATTGAATTTTATTAAACAAATATCTCATATAAGCTAACTAAAAACTTAATTTAAATTAAAATTCAAAATTTTATGGATCAAATCCATTAGGGTTGTGTGTATTTGACATTGTAGTTCAATCTTTTTTTTAAAGTGTTTTTAAATTATTTTTTGTTTGAGAAAATATTAAATTAATATTTTTTAAAAATATTTTAATAGTTTTAATGTAAAAAAAAATAAATATAAAAAATATTATCTATAAATATTTTTAATTAAAAATATTTTAATAGTTTTAATGTAAAAAATATATAAATATAAAAAATATTATCTATAAATATTTTTAATTAAAAATATTTTAAAAAATCACTACCATTACCACTATTTTTCACTTTCTTTCTTAAGCACTGCACAAAAAATGGTAAAATCCAACGAATCTTTGTTGGCAGGGCAAAAATGAATTGGAAAGCAAATAGAGTGTCAGCCTCTAACAACACCACAACCCCGCGTTGCCTTCCATTATTCAGGTGGCGCGTTACTCCACTCCCCAAAATTGGCAACTATAGAGACTAACATAGCACTTCTCTCGAGTCACGTTGACTATTTCTTCTCAGAGAATGAACACGAAACCCCAGGATAGAAGGAAAAAAGGGGTAAACTATATTTTAGGTTCTGAAATACTTTACTTTGGACCCTGTTTTCTAAACGTTTCCAAAATGATCTATTTATTATTGCATTTAATTACTGCTAATTAACATCTTAACTTTTCTCTTAAGAAAATTTTAAACCATCTGTTTCGGGTGCCTTTTTTTTTTTTTATGGTTAGCAATGTGGGTTTTGATTAAAAAACAAAATCAAAATCAAAGTTGACGCTACAGCTTTGATTTTGCGAAGGGTTTTATTAGATTTATATAAAGTTCATAAATTTATTGTTTAAATGGGAAAACCAACTGGTAAAAAGAAGAATCCGGGAACGGAAACTCCTCCGGCATCACCGAGAACGACCATTGACATGAGGCAAACCAAATCCTCAAAGGCCTTTGATGAAGACACAGCAGTTTTCATCAACATGTCGCAAGAACTCAAAGAAGAAGGCAACAGGCTCTTTCAAAGGAGAGACCATGAAGGTGCCATGTTGAAGTATGAAAAAGCCCTCAAGTTACTGCCAAGAAACCATATTGATGTGGCGTATCTACGCACCACCATGGCTGCTTGCTATATGCAAATGGGTCTTGGAGAGTATCCTCGAGCAATCAGTGAATGTAATTTAGCTTTAGAGGCTGTGCCAAAATATAGTAAAGCTTTGTTGAAAAGAGCTAGGTGCTATGAGGCCTTGAATAAATTGGATTTGGCTTTCAGGGATGTTAGTAATGTTTTGAGTATGGAACCTAATAATATGATGGGTTTGGAGATTTTGGAGAGTGTTAAGAAGGCAATGAGTGAAAAGGGTGTTGCTTTTGATGAGAAATTAATTGTGATGGATAGTGTGGTGGAAACTGGGGTGGCACGTTTGCGTAAAGTTGTGAAAGAAAAGGTAAAGAAGAAGAAGAAGATTAGTGGTAAAGGAGAGGGGAACAATATTGCTGGTGTAGTAGAAGAGAAGAAGGTGGAGAATAAGGACAAGGTGGTTGTGCGGGAGAAGGTGAGTCCTGTTGCTAAGGATAAAGAGGTAGATGTACTGATATAATATTTAGATTAATTTGAGTTTAATAAAAAATAAAAAAAAATACTTAGATTGACTTAGCCAGCATGAATATAATCGTTCAAAACTAAACCTTTAACCAGTTAATATTTTTTTAGCAAAACAATAATACTTTGATTGTTTTAAAAAAATTCTAGAAATTGATATGAGTTGAACTAAGTTAATTGTCCTAACTCGTGACTTAATTCGATCCTCTCAGGTCTTGTTTGGAGACAAGTTTTATAATTATAAAATATAAGGCCACAACTTTTTTAATTAAGGCTCCGTTTGTTTGCAGGAAAGTTGTTTCCTTTTTGAAAGTAAATTCCAGAAAAATGAATTCTGGGAAAGTATTTTTCGATATTTGGTAGTAAGTTACCGAAGATGTTAATGTGGAGAAAGTGATATCCAAGACCGTGAAGCTGGTTTTTGGCGAGGATATTAGATGGGCACAATTACCTGTGAATTGTAGTATTGGATTGCTGAGAGACATAGTTCGGGATAGGTTTCCTCGCTTGAAGGGTGTCTTAATGAAGTACAGGGACCCTGAGGGTGATTTGATTACAATTACCACTAACAATGAATTAAGGTTAGCTGAATCATCAAATGATTTGCAAGGGTCTCTCAGGTTCTATGTTGTTGAAGTCAGTTTTGATCAGGAACCAGCTTACGAGGGGATGAAGAAGGAAGAGGAGGTGCATGAGGATGTTATGAAAACGAGTGAAGGTGTAGAAGTTGAAAACGGTCCAGGTGTTATTGATGATTGGATTGTTCAATTTGCACGATTGTTCAAGAACCATGTTGGGTTTGATTCTGATTCATTCTTGGATCTTCATGAACTGGGGATGAAGTTATACTCAGAGGCAATGGAGGATGCTGTTACTAGTGAAGAAGCCCAGGAACTTTTCGATGTTGCTGCTGATAAGTTCCAAGAGATGGCAGCTTTGGCTTTGTTCAATTGGGGAAATGTTCACGTGTCAAGGGCGAGGAAACAGATCTTCTTTTCAGAAGATGGTTCAAGGGAGTCTGTACTTGCACAGGTCAAGAGAGCATATGACTGGGCCAAGAAAGAATATACGAGGGCTGGAATGAAATATCAAGAAGCTTTGAAAATCAAACCGGATTTCTATGAAGGCCTTCTTGCTCTTGGGCAACAGCAGTTTGAGCAAGCAAAACTTTGCTGGTACTTTGCGATCGGGAGCAAGATTGATTTGGAAAGTGGACCTTCCGAGGAGGTCCTGGATCTGTATAACAAGGCCGAGGACAGCATGGAAAGGGGTATGCAAATGTGGGAAGAGATGGAAGAGCAGCGTTTAAATGGACTATCCAAATTTGACAAATATAAAGACCAGTTGCAAAAATTGGGTTTGGATGGCCTATTGAGAGATCCATCCCCTGAAGAAGCTGCAGAGCAAGCAGCAAACATGAGTTCACAGATATACCTTTTGTGGGGTACCATGCTGTATGAGCGTTCTGTTGTGGAATATAAGCTAGAGCTACCAACTTGGGAAGAATGTTTAGAGGTTTCAGTAGAGAAGTTTGAACTTGCTGGAGCTTCTCCAACAGATATAGCTGTTATGATAAAGAACCATTGTTCAAACTCAACAGCACTTGAAGGTAAGTGCAACTACCACACACCAATGCTTCTTTATGTTAGTACTTTATATTTGAACCATGGAGAGTTTCAAAATGTATATTAATGCTAACATTCTTCAATTGTTGCAGGTTTGGGGTTCAAAATTGATGAGATTGTACAGGCATGGAATGAAATGTATGATGCAAAGAGGTGGGAGATCGGTGTTCCTTCTTTCAGGCTAGAGCCATTGTTTCGTCGAAGGGTTCCTAAACTTCATGATATATTAGAGCAAGTTTGATTTTTCTGCTGATACTAAAAAGATGTTTAGGGGCATAGAGCAAATGCTTCAATTTTCATTTCCTCATTTTGCAGAAGTTACCTTACTACAAGTCAAGATAGGTATGTCTATTTCTGTTACTCTACTTCTTAAACTGGAGAATTCCATCTTTACATGATCTTTTAATTGTTTGAGAAACTGGACTTCCTGTTTTAACATGATTTAGTTATAGGCTCAAACAATGGCATGCTAAACGCAAACTTGTTACTTCTTTAGAGAATGATGAGTTGATTATTCAGATTCAGTTTCTGTTTGAATCTATATGAAGAAGTGGCAAATGTTAACAGGGATGGGATTTTTAGCTAGCATACCTTAGGAAAGGGGATTCATAGTAATATATGTGCCTGTAAAATGAACTTCGATGTGTCACAGAGCTGAATTCATGGCATCATAGGAAGTAAAACTTCAAGTTCTGAGGAGGAATGTGATAATATGGAGGTAGCATCTCCTTTAAAAAAAAGCAATTTAGAGTAAAGAGAAGTGTCTAGGGTATTATTATCAGCAAAGAAACTAGCAACAACCTATAACCGGTGTCATGTCATATGAAAGCAGAATTGACTTACTATTTGTAACACGAACTCCTGAATTTATTTCCTGTTTGCTTTTTTCAGACATGAGCTCATACTCTGGAATTGTATTGTATTTGTTGTGATTCTCATGCACTGGGTAGAAACTTGACGTTGGAGACTATTTGGTTATTCTGAGCCAGCTGAAAAATGAGAACGATCCCCTGTCCTTGGGGTTCAGGGCCATTTTATTGACCTTGGATTGCTGGATAAGATACCTTTCAAGAGGTGAAATAGGATTGCATTTAGTTCATGGAGAATTACTACTGCGGCTAGGTATTTGAATTGGTGGAATTAATTAGGGCATTGATAGTGCAATGTCTACTAACAGGGTCATGTTATTTAATGCCATCCTTGACATGTTGGGGAATGTCAGATGGACAGGATATTCTTAACTCTTTTCTTGATTTGCATTGAAGATTTCTTGGTGTCTCGGAAGGCTAGGGATTGAAACTTTTGTTAGTCCAGTGGAGGATCAGAATGCATGCTTGTATTTATTTGTTGGATTTCTATCTGGAACTTTTAACTTAATTTGATCGCCTCTTCAGTACTCAATTATCTACCGAGTTACCAGTTCTGTTACACCTTAACGAACATGATACTGACAAGAGTAGCTCTTTGGTTCTTTGTGATCGCAGGTATTTTTTTAGTCCTATACTCTTACATCCAGCACATTGTTTGCTCTGGGGGCAAATAATGGGCGTCTGTGTGTATTCTTGGTTTGGAATGTGAGTCAAGTTTGGTGATTGATTATGGAGCTGGTTATATAAGCCACTCTTGATTTTCTTTTCATACAGTGTAGTTGCTGCAATTCACAGCTGATTGATTTATTCATTTCAACCAATAAAAACCATCTTGGTCGTCATTTGTAGAGGCTCTGTGCCTGCTATAGATTTGTTAGCCTGCACTCTTGTATGACAATTCGTTCCTTTTGTATGAAATAAAACAAGTCTCGGTATAAGTGGTGTTCTTGCATTGCATCATTCAGTCTCTCTCTCGAGTCTCTATGCTAGCCTGCTTATTCGCTGACACAATGTGATGAAGACAGTTTGCAAGCTTGATATGAACAGCCCTAGGGGCTCAGCTCTGTTCTTTGCCCTTGAAAATCCTTGAGAAACGGATAGGAGATTATCTGGGGCATTCAATTTTCCTCATTGCTGACAACCTTCTACTTTGGAGCTCCTGTTTGTTCAGATCCAAACAAAATGTTTTTAAAAAATTGTGATTGGCTTCTTTTCTATAAAATGATCCCTAACTGCTCAACGGGTCTCTTAATCTTTTCCTTAATTATATGTTTTGTAACAATATACTGAATTGACTTTGATTATTTGGCATGCTAACCTCTTTCATCTTACCAGATACTGAATTGACTTTGATTATTTGGCATGTTAACCTCTTTCAGCATATCACTCTAACTTGATTTTTTTTAAAATAATATTATTTTGATTTAAAGAAAATATTTTGATTGATCCAAATAAATTAATTAATCTGATTCATAACTTTAATTACTCCAAGCCAATTCTTAAATTAAGTTTAATAAATATTATTTATTCTGCTAAATAACATATGTAATGTGTGGTTATCAAGTTATTTCTAAATTAGCTTAACTTTCTAAATTAGCTTAATTAGCTTGAATGAGAGTAATGAGAGTATGGTTGTGGTTATTTTTTAAATATTTTTTTATATCAAAATATATATTAATAAATTTTTAATTTTTTAAAATTATTTTTAATATTAGTACATTAAAATGATTTGAAAATATAAAAAATATATTAATTTGATATAAATAAAAAAATAAATTTTTTTTAATTTTTTTAAAAATGTTTTTGAAATGCAAAAATAAACGAACCTCATTAATTTTTTTTTTAATTTGATCAAATCACATATTTGGTTAAAACTTGGAGAGAAATTGGTAATTTCCCAAGGATCGATTATTAATATGTTAATAAGAATAATTTTATGGTTTCCAAAATGTTTTCGGATGTAGTTTCTATTAAACTAATATATTTTAAATTGGGATTGGTGGGGCATTAAGCATCTCACCAGAAAATAATTTGGAAACCACGTAAACCACCCACGTAAATTTCTATGATTTTTTTAGTATTTCAAGCTTTTTTTAATATTTTTTTTTGAAGTTTTATTAATGTTTGTTTTTAA
>NW_011499912.1:251982-341684 GCF_000495115.2 Populus euphratica | reverse complement strand
AAGGAAAGTGTTTTCCTTTCTTTAACAGAAGGAAAACACTTTCCTTTGGTAACGTTATTATTTTTAGTTTGACTGGAATTCAGTTTCCTTTGACTATTTTTTCATATTGTTACCAAACATGGGAAAAGCAGGAAAGTGAATTCTAGGAATTCACTTTCCTGCAATCAAACACACCCTAAATGGCAATAAAAGAAAAGGATGTACTGATATAATATTTAGATTAATTTAAGTTCAATAAAAAATAAAAAAAATACTCAGACTAATTATGCTAAATACTTAAATTGACTTAACCAGCATGAATATGATCGTTCAAAATTAAATCTTTAACCAGTTAATATTTTTTTAGTAAAACAATAATATTTTGATTGTTTTAAAAAAAATTCTAGAAATTAACATGAGTTGAACTAAGTTGACTATCCTAACTCATGACTTCATTGGATCCTCTCAGGTCCTGTTTGGAGATAAGTTTTATAATTATAAAATATAAGGCCACAACCTTTTTAATTAAAGGGCAATAAAAGAAAAAATCCCGAGCATTGCAAGTTAGAGTTCGTTTGTTTTTACATATCAAAAATGTTTATGAAAAAAATAATTTTTTTATTTTAAATTATTTTTTTAGTGTTTTTAGATCTTTGATAATTTTTTTATTTTAAATAATTTTTTTAGTTTTTTTAGATCTTTGTGATATGCCAATATCAAAAATAAATTTTTAAAAATAAAAATAAAATTATTTGAATATATTTTCAAATAAAAAATATTTTTTATAAAATTCCTAACAATTATTTGGAACTAAGTCTCCAATGTAATTGAATTTAATTATAGTGTTTGATTTGAATTCAATGGATGAATAAGTTGAATTCACATATTTTTGAAGAGATCAAATTCTATTCATTTTTTTTATATTACCCTTATTATTTTCATCTTATTTCTTCAAAGATATTTTAAAAAAAAGTGTTGGATGGATAATTTAAAAAAAGTTAGTTTTAACATTAAATTGTTTTTTATTGAATTGTAAATAAAAGGGATTGGCTCTGATTTATTTTTATAGTATTTTTAGAGATTGATTCCATTTAAAATCTAATTCTTAACACCCAAGAGAGTTTTTAATATAAGATTTTATTAAAATTTTATAATTAAATTCAATTAAGTTAGTTTTTCAAACATGTCCTAACACAATATCAAACTAGTTCTTAGAGCTTATTTAATAGTATAATGATAGTTATTTTTTATTTAAAAAATATTAAAATAATATTTTTTTATTAATTTATTTTTAATAGTAGTACATTAAAATAGTATAAAAACACAATTTTTTTTTTTTTACAATAACAGTTTTAAAACAAATAACCAAACTTCATTTTCATGCATCGAATTTCATTTTTCCATTTCTCCGTGGGCCAGTGTCTGAAAAGGGGAAGCCTCTCCAGTCCTGGGAGGTTGAAAGAAGAACTAGACGGTGGCACTTTCGCCCAGACGTTTCCTTTCTCCTTGCATTTTCTTTGTTCCTCAAAGCATCCATTATTCTGGGCCTTGTTTGTGATTTTTGTTTGCTGCAACGTTTTTGTGTTGTGATATGGAGGAATCAAAGCAAATCAACGTTGAGATATCAAGGGCAACAACAGCAGAAGAAGCACAAGGAAAAGGGTTAGTGGATGGGATAATGGAGGTTCAAAATGTCACAGAATCCTCAGGACCCCTTCAACCGAAGAGTCTTAACGGACTAGCCTCTATCTCCAATTCTGCCTTTCGCCAGCGATTTGGGTTTAAGGAGAAGGTATTCTCTTGTCTCGCCGAAAATAAGTGGAAAATAGTTTAGAGATAAACTTCTCTGTGTTTTCTTTCCCTTGTTAATTTCTAGTTGTAATATTCTATAATTAGGCATATTTTAGACTTTTTTTCTGGATTGTGCATGCCATGTTGCTTTTCCGATCATGATGTTAGCAGTTGTTGTTTTGGTCTATTGCAGTCGAAGCTGGAACAGGTGGTAATCGAGGTAAACTTGGATAGTTCGAAGGCTGGTTACCTAGCCTTGAAACTTGCAGCTGAAATTGCAGGTAAACATAGCAGTAAAGAGGATTTGCATTTTCACTGGGAAATCTTTGCTAGAGAATAATATAAATCATACGAGTCCCATCTCACAGTTTAAATTTTTTAGTTGAATTGATTTTTTTGACAAATGAGAATGATTGGATAACTTGCTTAATAGCCAACCGGAGAAGCGCTTTTAGTCTCTATATTTGAGAATGCACTGACTATTCAAAAACCAAAAAAAAAACCTTAACACATAGCCAATCCAATCTAATTCGGGTTCCATGCTCTGTCGTTGTTAGTTGTAGTAATGGTAGTTATACAGGCAATATGTTGAGGTTTTTTTTTTTTTTTTTTTTTTTTTTGTGTGTGTGTACAATCAGGAAGTTCATTAAGTTATTTCATCTTGTTGATGGGTTTATTTTGGGGAAATCAATAGGTGTGGAAAGTGTGGAGTTAGGAGGGCCAGATAGGAACCTATTGGAAGTGATAGGAGATGGAGTCGATGCCCTCCATCTTGTAACCTTGCTACAAAAGAAGTTTGGGAATGCAAAGCTAATAAGCATGGGTCCTGTGAAGGAACTGAAGAAAGATACCATGGAAGATGAGCCAGTCCTGATCAAAGAAGAGGAAAATGAGCCAATGTTGCAACGCCCTGTTTCATCATCCATTCCTCATTGTCTTGAACCTATCAGTGAGGTTGAATGCTATTACTGACTCTCATGTACCCTTGCTCCATTGTTTTGATTCAATATAGAGTAAATAAAGTGTAGTTTAGGCGTTTCAATGGGCAATGCTCTTTACTATGATAACTTTGTTTGAGAATTGGCAGCCAAGCTAGTGACAATGGGTATTCAAACCTAACAAAAGAAGAAAAACAGGATTTATAGCATCTGAAATGTGTTTACTTTAAATGCAAATTAAGTTTGTAGAATTAAATTGTTCACTTATCATTGATATTATTATGTTATTTGCAATGGTACAGTCTGTAGTGGATGTTGAGACGGAGAAGCTGAATGGAGCAATGGAGATGGCGGTGGAAACAAAGACAGACTCTCGTAGTAATCTCGGTCTGGAAAATGCAGAGAGTTCATTTACGAGTGTAAGAACTGAATTCTAGTTAATTCTGAAAAATGGTGCTTCTATAGTGTTTGATGTTCTATATAATTTGTCATGTAGAAAACAACCCAGTGGACTCTACTAATCACCAGCTTACTTCTAGAGGCTATATCTGCAATTTTTGATCAGTTGGGTTATGCATTAATTAGTATGGCGATGGCATTTGTAGCTTTGCTTCTTTCCATTCTTGATCTCATTTACAAGGCTCGAGAGGAAGGCATTACATGTGATGGGAGGAGCCTGCTACCCTGTTTTTATCGCCATTTAAGTCATGATTTCCAGAATCGCAAGCCTTTTGGTAGTCTGGTTGAGTACTTTGGATTTGCTGGTGCTGTCTGGCAATGCTCTTACACAACAGTAGGGTATCATTATGCTCGTCGGAACTTGGATAATCCAATCAAAATTTGTCTTCTACCTTTCATTTTTGCTTTGTGCGTGCTAATTTCTAAGTTAGTTAAGAGTGGCCAGCATGAACCATTGGTTGAACTTAAACCCACATGAGAGGTAATTTGTTTTTAGCAGATTAAAATATCATTTAATTGCATTAGTGTATGTATGATCTAGATGAGGTTAGTAATGTAAACGAAATTCAAATTGTTCACACTGTAAGCTGAATAGAATAGAGTCCAAAGAAAGGGACAATATTTGGATCATGTTGTAAGGAAATGTCAACAGTGCCAAAGGGAGTACCCCTTGCCGTCTCTTGATAGTTGAAGATCCTTGTGTTAAAGGGATCATTCTCATGCATATTTCCTTGTTCTGATGGTTTGCAAGAGTTCAATGGAACTGCATTAAAAGTTTACAGGGTTTTAGAGATGGTTTTGCTGGTATTCCATTTGTGCAATCCCCTGAACGTAATCTGATCTGAGCTGAATATGATGGGAACAACTCTCTGGGCGCTGTCTTGGTCTTTGCTCTTGTATATCCGTAAGAAACGAAGAAAGGCTTCCAAGATTTCCAAACCTTGTGTTCTGACGATCTCTCCAGGATGAAGATGTGAACCTTTTCAGTGCTGTGAACAGTTTGAATGATTTCTCAGATTAAAATAAAAAAATTTCACCGAAGTTATCACCTTGTAACCTTTCAGTACTCGTAAAATATTTTTGATTATTCTGAATCTAAAGTAGCCAGAACTAAATTTTCTATTGACCACCTTGGGTACGTTTCGACTTCTATCTCAACCAGCCCTAAGCGGTTTTTCACGCATTTTCAAGAGAAGTAGCTGCAAAAATTCTAGGGCATCAATAACAACAATTGTTTCACTTCGAAAATCAATCGATAAATCTAAATATCAAGGCAATCCTTTGGAGTTTGGAGTCGACGTTGGTTGGTTATTTTTTAAGATAATTTTTATTAGAAAATATATTAAAATCATATTTTTTAATTTTTTAAAATTTATTTTTAATATTAACATATTAAAATAATTCAAAAAAATAAAAAATCAACTTCAAATAAAAAAATTCAAAATCTCTTAGAAAAGGTTTTTCCACGCAAAACAATATACCTATAATAATCCAATCAAAGTGTGTCTTCTACCTTTTATTTTCACACGGCGTGGTCGTTGCTAAGTCTGTCAAGAGCAGACCACATGAGCCATCAGTGGAGCCGCAAGGTTATTTACGTGGAGATCCTTGTGGCGTCGAGAGATTATTTTGGAAATGTGGCTGTTCGTATGTTTACTAAAAATTTAATTATTTTTTATTTAAAATTATCTTTAAAAAAATAAACTGTTATCTTAATACAGCAAATCAACACGCGGGTTTAACAAGATGCAAATGATAAAATTTAAAAAGAAAAAATTACAAGAACCCAACGTGGAAGCATGTCAGGCATCAACTCACCAAAATCGAGGGTTTCCTCTCACACTCCTCCACCGTCGACTCCACTACCTGTTCTTTAATCTCTTCCATTTCTCTCTCTCGAATTAACAAAATAAAAAAGTAATAAGGAACTCTCTCCCTTTCTTTTAAACTAATTTTATTCTCATTAATTAAGAAGAAAAAAGAAATTAGGGTTTTCTTCAAAATTCTGAAAAATATGGAGAAAATCAGAAGACCATCTCACGCCGGCTCTTGGTACACCGACAACCGTATGTCCTCACTCTCTCCCTTACAATTTTTATTATTTTTCTGAATCAATTATATTACCTTTTTTTTATTTTGTTGTTAATCTCAGCTAAAAAGCTTGAAGAAGAGCTTGAGGGCTGGCTAAGTGCTACTGGATTAACGAAATCTACTGATGTTCGCGGTGTTATTGCTCCGTATATTACTATTAATCCCTCAATTTTGTTCAATTGATTGTTTTTTTTCTTGTTTATAATTAATTTTTTTTCCTTTTCTTTTATTATTTTATTTTGGATGGCAAAATGGAGATTTTAGACATGCAGGTTACTCTTATTCGGGCCGTGCTGCTGCTTATGCTTTTGGAAATATTGATCCTACTAACATGTTAGTCAGAGAGTTTATTTCTATTTGATTTATTTTTGGATTTTTTATTTAATTTTTGTTTATACACACATCTATATAAATATGTTTTGTGATGATGTAGTGTGATTGTGTGGAAATGTGATACAATGGTAGTGTTTATTTTTCTGGGTATCACATTTCGAGGAGAGTGATTCTGATGGGGAAAGTAATGATTTTTTGTTGATGATAAGCGAGAATTTTTCGTTGTTCTTTTTGTTTTTTTAGCACACGGGTATTCCTTCTTGGTCCGTCACACCATTACTATACACCAAAATGTGCTCTTTCAGCGGCTACAGTCTACAAAACGCCTATAGGAGACTTACCTATTGATTTGGAAGGTACTGTACCTGCATGGTTTGGTTTTTTCTAAGTTGGAATGCAAGTTTTGAATCATCATAGAAATGGATTAGTTCATTTTAGCTTCACTGCTGGTTTGATGTTCTGTTGATCCGTGTGATTGAATGAATTATATTCATTTTGGATCCTTTCCAGTCATTGAGGAACTTAAAGCCACAGGAAAATTTGAGTTGATGGATCTTCGGGTTGACGAGGCTGAACATAGCATGGAAATGCACTTGCCGTATCTTGTTAAAATATTTGAGGGGTAATTTCTGCTGCATAGAGAATTTCGCTATGTTGGTTTTGTTTGTGGCTCAACTTTACTGATTTATTTTTCTGTTTTTGTTTATTTATTTGTTCATGGATTGCAGGCACCTCGTGAAAGTTGTACCCATTTTGGTTGGAGCTCTTAATACTGATAATGAGGCCATGTATGGCCGCTTGTTGGCAAAATATGTTGATGATCCAACTAACTTCTTTTCTGTCTCTTCAGATTTTTGTCACTGGGGTTCTCGGTATGTTCCATTATAATGATGGTTTCATGTTACTTTTCTCCTTCTAAATGTCTTTGAATTTATAGAGGAGGTCTATAATGGGGATGGCTCTTTAATTTGCTTCCATCCCACACATGCACTTGTACTATGGACAATACTGAGTAACATTTGTTAGATTTCCTTTTCTTTTTCCTCATATCAAAGTTGGAGAGTTGATTTTCTTTTTTAAACTAATGTTAGCAATGCTTTCCTCAAAGCCTTGCATGATCTATTGTTCAATTTGCTTCTATTGTATGTCTGAGAATTTCTTTGAAGAACTTGATTGAATGTCAGATGCCTCTGAGCCCACTGAATGCATTATGCAAAGGGGTCTTCTAACCTTTAAGATGAATGTATCTATATTTTGTTCAGTTAATGAATTAGAGAAAAAAAATGTCACCTGGTATGTGATTATCACTGTATGTTGTCCATTTTTGTATCTGTATCTCTGTAAAGCATGACATTCAACAATTTGTGCTGATTGTTTACTCACAAGTCACAACCATGCACAATATCGTGTTGTGGTTCTGTTGAAATGCATTTGGTTCACCTTGTGTATTTAACCATCTGATCAAGCAATGTATTTAACCATCTGATCAAGCAATCTTTGACCTTTGTTTCCTTTATTAGGTTCCATTACACACACTATGACAAGAAATGTGGGCCCATACACAAGTCTATTGAGGCATTGGACAAGATGGGCATGGACATAATTGAAACAGGGGATGCTGATGCATTTAAACAATATTTGTCGGAGTATGACAACACTATCTGTGGAAGGCATCCAATTAGTGTTTTCTTGCATGTAAGTGCCCAAATCTCTTATAAGTGACCAAAATGGCTTGATTGAAGCACCATAAGATGTTTGCAGTGTCTTTACAGCCTTTTCTTCCATTTTCTATAAGGAATTTCTGCCAGCCATGTTCTACTTCTATTTGATTGAATAATTCATGATGATTGCTCACACCTATCACAATTTTGTTTTAAAACGCTGTTAAAAACTTCTGGATATATTATTTCATGACTTTTAGTTTCTATTTTGCCATTTTGTTTGACATCTATGATACTTTCAGATGTCGAGTAATTGCTCGACAAAGATAAAGATCAAGTTCCTCCGGTATGAGCAGTCTAGTCAATGCAAAACAATGAGAGACAGCAGTGTCAGCTATGCATCTGCAGTGGCGAAGGTGGATGCTTGAAGTTGGGATATGTAGCATTTCTAATTTACTTGTGTGGAGGCAATTGACTTGAATCTGGAATATTGAGCATTTCAAATTTACTCGTGTGGAAGCAATTAACAATTTAAACTTCTTTGAATTGAATGTATTGTCTAAATTTGAACTCGCATTTGCAAGAATCCATCTTGCAATGCATTCCCTGTTCATAGAGTGAAGTTAACGGTGAAGCCTGATTCCCCTTTCCTTGTTTGTTGTTCCAGACTCCTCAAAATTTTAATGTCAACAGGTGAGTGCTTATGGTAATTCAATTGCTTTGGGGTGGCAGCGGCAGTGATGTGCCACCATTGTCGTGTACTGGAAAAGGCTAGGCAAGGTAGCATAGCTCTTGACCGAAATAGGTTAGGATAAGAATAAAAATCGGAGTAAGAATTGATAGTTGTGGTGGTCAGGGGAGTAGAAGAGAGCAGGTAGTAACTTCCGACTTCCGTGACTCTTGATAAGAGCCAAAGTGTACGCTGTGGAAGGTGAGACTACCTGAATCCAATACAAACCGACCTGAACTAACTGGAATGCGTAGAAAGTAGACAATTTTTAGAACTAAGACAATTTTTAGAACTAATTGAAGAATTTTGAGTGAAGTCTTTCTCTTTTCTTGAAATTATCAGTAGCATGTTTGTCTAATAAATAAAGAAAAGAAGCTAACCGAATCTCAAAATAAAAAATAAATACTAAATAGAAAAATATCTTACACTAAACTAGAAAGAAATAATCTAGTAATAATCTAGAGTATATGGATTGTTAATACTAAATTTTCTTTCTAAAACAATATATACTAAAATTTCTCTAAAATTCTAACTGATTTTAAGACTAATTTTCATATTTCTCCTTGTGCTAGGTTGTATATGTTATACATGCCTAGCTTGTGACTCAATTCTTCAAAATTAGTTCTTGGTAGAGTTTTGGTAAGGATGTCTATAATCTGAGATTTTATGATTTTAAGACTGATATCCATACTTCCCCTCAAGCTAGGTTGTATATGTTTTACATGCCCAGCTTGTGATTCAATTCTTCAAAATTAGTTCTTAGTACAGCTTTGGTGACGATGTCTACAATATGAGATTTTGTTGAAGTGTATATGAGGTCAACTATGTTTTTCTCAATTTTTTTTGTGATGAAGTGTCGATCTATTTCAATGTATGTTGTCCTGTCATGATAAGTTGGATTCTTTGTTATGCTTATGGCTGTTTGATTATCACAATACATCTGCATAGGTGTCAATGATTCCATGCCAAGTTCCTTAAGTAATCTTTGTATCTATATCCCTTCATAGATACGAAGAACTAGAGCTATTAGCTCAGATTCTACACTGTTTCTAGATACCACATGTTGTTTCTTGCTTCTTCAAAATACTAGATTTCTCCAAATATAAAAGCAATATCCAGGAGTAAATCTCCTATCTATAATGTTTCCTGCCTAGTCTGTGTCTGTATAGATTTTAATATTTTTGTTGTAACATTTCTTGTATAGAAGGCCTTTACCAAGAGTCATTTTTAGGTATCTCAAGATTCTATTAACTGTTGTCATATGATCTTCTGTCGGGTTGTTCATAAATTGACTTACAAAACTGATAGCAAAGCCAATATCAGGTATAGTATGTGAGAGATAGATGAATCGATCCACAAGTCTTTGATATCTCCCCCTATCCACTGGTATACTATCATTTTCTGCTCCTATCTTCTTTGTTGAATCCATTAAAGTGTCTATAGGTTTGCATCCAAGCATTCATGTTTCTTTTAGTAGATCCAAGATATATTTTCGTTGAGAAACATATATACCTTTCTTTGACCGTACCACTTCTACGCCAAGGAAGTATTTGAGATACCCGAGGTCTTTGATCTCAAATTCCTTGGCTAAAAGTTTCTTCAGTCTCACTAGTTCTTCCTTATAATCCCCAATTAAAATGATGTCATTCATATATACTATTAGGATTGCTATTTCCTTTTCTGGAAAGGTTTTTACAAATAGTGTGTGGTCTGTTTGGCATTAGGAATATTCATACTATGCTACTGTCTTTGTAAATCTGTTAAGCCATGCCCGGGGGATCGCTTAAGTCCATATAGTGATTTTTTCAGTTTGCATACTCTGTTGATGTTGGAGGATGTTTCTAGTCCTGGAGGAATCTTCATGTATACTTCTTCTTCCTAGTCTCTATTAAGGAAAGCATTTTTTATGTTTAGTTGATGTAATGGCCAGTCTTGGTTAGCTACTAGGGATAAAAGCACTATGATTGTATTAAGTTTGGTCATTAGAGCAAATGTTTCTTGATAATTTATTCCATAGGATTGAGTAAACCTTTTTGCAACTAGACGAGCTTTTAACCTTTCAATACTTTCATTAGCCTTATGTTTGATAGTAAATAACCATTTCCACCCTACTAGTTTCTTTCTAGGTGGAAGTTCAGAAATTTCCCAAGTTTTATTCTTGTTTAAGGCACTGATTTCATCATTCATTGCCTTTCTCTACCCTGAATCTTTGAGAGCTTCTTCAATAGATTTAGGAATTTTTACACTATCAATAGCTGAAACAAATGCATGATAGGTTGATGATAACCTTTCATATGAAACAAATTTGCTGATGGGATGACTTATGCATGATCTAACACCTTTCTGAAAGCAATTGGAATATTTGAATCATCAATAATAAAGGCAGTATTCTCACAGTTATAAGTTCTCATACTTGGGTATATTAGGAAAGAATCTAGACTTGGTTCTAAATCTTGGTCATGTGCAAGAGGTATTGTGTGCTCTATCTTCTTTCCAAGTTTTTTTTCTTCTAGAATAGGTAAGAAGCTCATGATTTGTGATCCGTTTTGGTGTAGGATAAATCTGGTCAGGAGATTGGACTGAGACTAGTGGTGCTAGGACTGATTGAATTGAGGTTGGAGGACTCAAATGACTTTGGACAAGACTCTGTTAATTATCTTCTAAGTTAATTACATGATCAGATTGTATATCCTAATTCTGATATTCTCTCATAGTTACCCCCTGAAGATTAAACTTAGGATAGTGTGCTTAATGTTTAAAAAATATGACATCCATAAAAGTATAGACCTTTTTGAGAACATGAGGGTAACATTTATAACCCTTTTGGTGTGAAGAGTGTCCTATAAAAATGCACTTGAGAGAGGTAGGGTCTAATTTTCCTCTTTGGTGTATATGAATAAACATTGAGTAGCGAAATACTTTAAGGTCTAAGAAAGAGAGTAGTTTGGTGTGTGGAAAGGCTTATAGAAGGACTTGGTTGGGAGTTCTGAAGTTTAGAACTATAGAAGGCATTCTGTTGATGAGATAGGTTGTTGTGAGTACAACTTCTCCCCAGAATTGTTTTGGCACATGAGTAGAGAGTATAAGGGATCTAGCAACTTCCAATAGATGTCTATTCTTCATTTCAACCACCCCATTTTGTTGTGGAGTGTTAACACAAGAGCTTATATGGATAGTGCCTTGATTTAGACAATAAGTATTAAGGCTAGAATTGAAATATTCTTTGGCATTATAAGTTTTTAGGATTTGGATTTTAGTCTGAAATTGGGTTTGTATCATGGCATGAAAGTTTTGGAAAATTTAGTTAACTTCAGATTTTTCTTTTATAAGGAATAACCAAGTTCAATCTAATGTGATCATCAACAAAGAAAACAAACCACTGAGTTCCAATTATGTTATGCACTTGTGAAGGGCCCCATACATCATTATAAATCATTGCAAATTGATGTGATGGTTTATATGAAATGGTAGGATAGCTACTGCAAATATCTTTAGAGAGTTGACATGTTTCACATTTGAAGGATTGTGAGCTTTTATTGGAAAAGAAGGATGGAAATAGCCTTTTAATGTACATGAAGTTTGGATGACCAAGACGATAGTGCTATAACAGAACTTCATTATCTTTATTGACATGAAAATTTAAAGTTAACTGACCCTTGGATGATATGTAGCTTCTGTTTTGAGTTTGTCTTCTTAAAAGAATCCCACTTTTGAGTAGATAGAGCCCAGAACACATCTTAGCACTACCAATCTTCTTCCTCGTATCCAAATCCTGAAATATACACAAATGAGGAAAGAATTTAGCAACACAATTCAGGTTACGAATCAATTTGCTAATTGAGAGTATGTTGCAGTCTAGGTTAGGAACATGGAGAATAGAGTTTAGAATCATTTCCCTTGAGAGTTTGCTCAGGCCTATTCCCTTAACTTAGGAGGAAGACCCATCAGCTATATGGATTATAAAATTATTAGTGCACTGATTGTATTCATTAAGAAGAGTGGCATCTCCTGTTATATGGTCTAATGCTTCGAAATCGATGATCCAAGGGCTTGAGTGTCTCTTACTAACAGTAAGGGCTATTGAGAATTTACCTTTTTGTGCTAACAATCTAGATCCAGAACCAGAGGCTGACATACTTGGTTGAGACAGTGAATTCTGACTGAAGAGTTTCTGTAAGATCTTAAGTTGTTCCTTACTGAAAAGACTTGTTTTTGTTAGTAGAATAGTGTTCTTATCTCAATTGTTATTTTAGGTAACATTATTGGCACGTCTGCCTTTGTCATTTATTGATTTTGATGGTTTCCAATCAGCAGGTTTGCCATGAATCTTTTAGCAGTTTTCCTTGACATGTCTGGGTTTGTTGCAGTGATCACACCAAGGTCTTCTTTTCCTCTATCGATTCCCATAGTTGCTGCTTGAATAGCCTCGAGCAGCAAAAGTAGATCCTTTCATTATGTGAGTTGGGTTGTGAGGTCTCATCATTACTTTCTCTCTACTTTCTTCACTTCTAACCTAAGAGAATGCTTCTCTGAGATTTGGAAAAGGTTTGGTTCCTATTATTCTTCCTCTAACTTCATCAAGGTTCTTGTTAAGCCCAAGAAGAAATTTGAAAGTTCTTTTCTACTCAACAATTCTTCTATATAAAACTGTGTCTTCAAGGCAATTCCAGCTATGAATTTCAAACATATCTAGGTGTTGCCAATGATGGCAAAGAGTGTTGAAGTATTAACTAATAAAAAGTTCTTTTTGACGTAGATCATGTAACACTGCCTCAATCTCAAATAGTTCTAATGTATTTTTAGAACTGGAGTAGGTTTTTCTTGCGGCTTCCTAGATCTCCTTTGTTTTTCTTTGTTATTCCATATAGGAGAAAATTTTTCTCCAATTTCATTGGTCATTGAATTGATCAGCCATGACATTACCATATGATTTTCAGTCTCCATGTTCAGAACATGAGATCATTCTTTCTGGCATGATGATATCCCCTATGAGGTAGTCATCTTTGTCATTTCCATAAATAAACATCATGAATGATGATGACCATTGAATATAATTATATCTATTAAGTTTGTGTCCTGTGATCTGGTGTGATATGACTGCAATGCTTCTTGAAAAGCTACCATGAGAGGTTGTTCGTGGCTGTGAGGTCATCTCAGAGAGAGAGCTTTGTCCTGCTGTTGTCATGCCTTAGAGAAGCAAATTAGGGTTCAGGATTAGGCTCTAATACCATAAAGAATTTTGAGAGAAGTCTTTATCTTTTCTTAATATTACCAATAATATGTTTGTACAATAATCTAGAGAATCTGAAAAGTTAATATCAAATTCTCTTTCTTAAACCATATATACTAAGATTTTTTTTAAGATTTTAACTGATTTTAAGACTGATTTCCACACTAATTGAGTTCGGTTAAAACTTAAAAGAGAGAAATCTTGACTTGAGTATGCATATTACATTACGATCTAAATCTAAAATAAAAAGTATGCATATTACTTTACTATCTAAATCTGAAATAAATAACTAACTTCGAAGTATTAAAAAGGTTATGTATGTTAAGCTAATTATATAGTAAATAGCTATAACCGTTGAATACATTAGATCAAGTTTAAGTATAAACAATTCATATCCGGACAGGTCGAGTTTGAGTATTATGATGGATATTTTACAAAACACGATTCAAGGGTATCCATAACATATCCCTAGATGAGATGCTCGACATCTTTAATGCCCATTTCCTCTTGTAACCGAATCAATAACAGTTCTTGGAAATTCAGACGCTGCGATGAATAGTTTTGGAAGTAGATGGCTTGCCCAGCCAGTGAATAGCAAATAGGTATGGATGCTGTAGGTTTTCGAGCAATCTCTCGATATCCATCAGGTTCTTCTGGCGAGAAGATGTTTCAATATCGGAGAATTGTTGGCTTTCAAAGTCTCGTTCATTTTGGACTATATTTGACTTCAGAGACATAGCAGCCTTAGATAAGTTTATATTGACGAATATGGCTAGAAAAATAAAACAGAGAACGGGAAGAGTTCTTTCCCTTTGCGTACGATCATGCACAAGCACAACAATTGGAGGAAGCGAAGAGGATATAGCAGAGGACAGTTACGGCTGCAAGCAGTAGCCGATCACAATTGTGCATTCCAACATGCACGAGCATGATCTGTCAGAACCATCAGGCATTGTTTCTGTGGAAGGCTTGGATCAGTGACTGCATGCAGCCACTACTCCCCGTGGCAAAAGCTCTAAAAACTAATGGTAATGCATTTTATTTTTACAGACTATGGGCATATCTTATTGGATGATACCATAAACGACTCTTAGGTATTCGTTACATAAAGATACAGAAATACACATACAGATGGCCGGCCAATGTTCCAATGTACGCTAATTTAAAACACAGTTTTCATACGCTGAAACTGAATTATCAATAATTTGCCTCGGATTCGGCAGGTAATTTACTTGCTGATCCATTTTCATCGGCTGTCAACAAACTCCATTTACCAGCAGAAATCGGAGGCTCAATGACTATAACACCACCATCTGTCAGTCCCACTGCAAATTGGTTTGGTTCCTGAGGATGTGCGGCGATGGCAATCGGATACACTCCCAAACTACAGCCACCAAAAAAAGCTCAAGATTGTATCATTAACTAGTTACCGGATCATATACTTGACAGAACTTGAAATAAACACAACTATAAATGTATGAGATTG
Source organism: Populus euphratica (assembly GCF_000495115.2). Lineage (NCBI taxonomy): Eukaryota > Viridiplantae > Streptophyta > Magnoliopsida > Malpighiales > Salicaceae > Populus > Populus euphratica. The sequence continues at coordinate 326,986 of NW_011499912.1, read as the reverse complement.
GACAGCTTCTGTCTCAAATTTGTTTCATGAGTGCTTTACCTTGAAGTGGGGAAAAGGTAGGCAGTTGGATTAATCTGACAATATAACTGAAAATCTGAGGCATCAAATATAGAGACAAGTCCATCCAGAAAGCTGGCATACACCATCTGGCCATCGCAAGAGAACGTTGCATGGGAAATTGGTGTTGCAAAATCTCCTGGAATCCACTGTAAACATAAAAATAAATTGTCAGGGAGTTGACTTACTGGAATACACCTTCTTAAGATTGAGAGAGAGAGAGAGAGAGAACCTGCTTCACACATTCTAATTTTCTGGCTTCATAAATTGCAAGGTGAGTCTCATGTACAGAAAGGAATTCTGTCTGATTCTGATGAAACTGGATGTGGGTATCTGTTGATAATGAAAAAGGTATTCTTCCATCGGGAATCTGCAAGAATGTGCTCCTCTGTTTGTACCACCCTTCAACATTCCAGACAAAAATCTGCAGAAGAATAAAGAACATGATTGTACAGGAGCACTTCAGACAAATAGGTCAAGGTATCATTTAAAAAAACACATTTACTCTTGGAAATGACTTCGAAATCATCATCAAGGAAATTCAGCATTATACATATCTCGAATAATTCAACACTAACCTGAGCATCTGCTCCAGAAGAAACAAGTAAATTCAGGTCATTAGAGAAGGCTAGACCAGAGACTCTCTTAGAATGACCCTCAAGTATGGTAATGACCTGCGAGTATTAAGGAGATGATAAAGCTTGGTTTTGCTCAAGTAAAGCACTGGATCACATCAGGAGAAATGCATACCTTAGCTGAACGGACATTATATATTAGAATTGTGGAATTGTCTCTCCCTATAGCGAGTATGTTGTTATCTTGAGGGTGGAAAGCAATGCAAGTTGCTGCAGGTGGTGGTTGCATGATGGACAGCATCGTCTATTAAGTTTAAGAATGTTCAATTAAACATGCTTGTAAGCTACTACCAAAACACGTGAACAAATCAAAAGATTTGAAAACTTTGCATGTAAAAGATGGTATTTTATATTCATAAGATGATGTTCAATAAAAAGTGAGAAAAACACCCATGGAAAGTAAATAGATTTCATAAACAATAATTTAAACCACATAAACTTAGTACAATTCGGAAATTATGACAAGTAATTGGAAGATTTGTAGTCGAATTGACTATGTAAAGATATCAAAGTATACATGACAAACAAGATCACATAGGGCTAATAAAAATGTGCATGGATCATTTAGAACTTCATAAATTTGTAGACTGCAAATGAAAGTTCATGATACCTTGAATTTCAGCAAATTATACAGAGAGATTCTCCCTCCAGATGATGACATAAGATATGAATCATTCCTGGACAGCGCAAAGCAGGGAACTGTCTCTTCAGGGTTGCTGCCAGTAAGGTCATTTGTCATCAGCCCTGAGTAGCTCTTGGGTTGCCATAGTTGAGGGGAAACCTTTGCAGCTGCCTGCCATTAAGATTTCATTGCAATAGCATTATTAACAGCAGTTAACACTAAATTTAAAAGAATAATTTCAAATGCAAAATAGAAATAGTTTGAATATCTAGTTTTGCTCACCGTGTCACTCAAGTCAAAGTCATTCTGTGGCCATTTCCAATATAAATGAGTGGCATTTGATGTTAATGCCAAAATGGAGTTGCCTGCATTGTTGTAAATGAGCCTTGATATCTGCATTTGTGAAAGATAAAAGCTACTGAGAAACTTCTCATCCTTACACGGTATATTGGAATTTTTCAGCACACACAAACACATTTGAGTGGCTCAGATCCTCAAGCAATTAAACCGGTATCTCCAAAAACAAAGATTTGTTGCTTTTGAATATATAATATAACATTTCCAGATGGGTTTCGAAGCCTTCCAGTTTTCAAATTTGTACACGTGTTGAGAAATCTCATCCTTCACATCCACTGCACAGAGAGTTATCAACTTGCAAAGCAAGAACCAGCTAGAAACTTAAAACTACCTAGAAGCCCAAAGGAGAAATAAAAAACAATCTATGATCATAGTCAAAACATTTAAAAATATGTCTACATCTGCAGAACTTCAAAGACGTGAGGCAGAAGGAGCTAACAAAAAATCAAAAGGAAAAAAAAAACGAAAAGAAGAATTTTGCTGCTACAACACAGTACAGGCCAACCTTGTTTGCTTTCATATGAGAAGGAAGTCGCAGAATCTGGCACTGAGAAGGGCTGTTTAATTCAATGAGCCTCCCACTCTTTGACATAGTGTCTTTTCCAGTAATTTTAGATTTCACTGCCTTCAGGTTTCCATTCTGTAGAAGATTAAAAACATTGCTTAGTACCCCAAACTTCAAAGTAATTTCCAGTGTCATGACAAGTCCTACCAAAAGATACTACTGTATTAAGTAAAAAACAACTCAACATGTCATATAAGATATAACATGAATCTCTGACAAAACCAAGAGTGACCCACTTTTGCAACAGCTTCATCTGCATCTTGAGCACAGGCAACTTTTGAAATTGCTTCACTTACAAGCTGAACAAAAATTAAAAGCATCAGAAAGAGATCTATATTCTATCGCTAGTCATGACTGAATTAAATATGCCCACCTTCTTAAGAGTATCAGAGAAAACTCTAAAATCATCATCCAAGCAATTTTCTGTTGTATGCAGTGACTGAAGACTGCCCTCTTTTGCCAAGATTTTGATCTTGTTGTCATTTGCAGAAACAGCCAACAGTGTGCCTTCCTTGTTAAATCGAATACATGGGTTTGCCTTCACATCAGGGGTGAAAGGAATTATATGAGAAACTGAGACCACTATTCTTTGTAAGTGGAATATTTGATTTTAATTCAATCAAAATTACCAGTCATAAGGAACTTACTGGTAAGCCTCCCTCTGCATCAATGGTTGTGAAAAGCTCAATTTTGTTCATATCCCAAATTTTGATCACATGCTCGTCACCAGCAGCTAAAACCTGGTTCTTCATTATATCGAACTGCACTACACTTGAAGAATTCTTTTGCAATCCTAGATAGGCTCTTTTTATGGCACCTTCAGAGTCATCCCATTCAACAAGAAATGACTCTCCACTTCTGCTGGTCCCGCAAGAGAAAAGCCTGCAAAGTTTTTGATTGCAACATGATTTACCCTTCAAGTATAACCAGCATGTGAAACATTGAAAAGGCAATTCAGACCGAGTAAATGAAACCTTCTATCACCACTATAAGCCAGTGATGTACACCCAAGGCCAGGAGCATCATAATCTACTCGGGCTCCTAAATTATCATACAGCCAAACTTTTATGTTCCCATTCACTGATGTTGCAAAGACAAACTGAAGCAGAAAGGAAAAAAGTAAAGGTGGAATTATCATTAGTCTGAAACAATCAATGTCGCCACAAGTACAAAAGAACCAATGGCGATACTCACATGAACATTTCCCTTGCTATAGGGACAGAGAGAATAAACAGGAGCATCATGGCCCTCAAAAGTATACATTTTGACACCGTCAGTCGCATCCCATGCCTTTAATGGTCATCAGAAAAATATCATCACTTTCTTTCCAAGACAGAGAAAAATCTATGTCTAATTCTGATGTAAAATAATCCAACCTTAACACTCTTGTCATCACCACAGGTAATGACCAAAAGATGTTTCTCAGGGGCAGAGAAGGTTAGGTCATTTACACCACCAACATGAGCATCAATCTAGATATAAGAAATAAGTTAAAGAATAAGCTTGATATGATAAATATCCAAAGAATGAACAGCAAAGCCAAAAATTTAGTGAAGAACATAATATGCTAGAAAGCTACCTCCAATTGCTGCCGCGCATCATTGGCTTCATTATAAGAATATACTTGCACCATGTGTTTTGAATAAGCAACCCCTGTTTAAAAATAAATACAGAAGGTTAAATTAATGAACAAACATATTCCGAATGACAGGATATTATTTCCCCTTGTCTTCCATTATCTTTAAAAACTTACCAAACAAACTGCCTTCTGGGCTCCAAGCAACACGATTAACAGAAACACTAGGATCCTTAAGCAAAGTTGCCTGGATATATGCAAGATCATTCATATTTCAGAACCATGATTGTTTAATGGAAGCATGGTATAGAAGGTGACGAACCTTGAACATCATCGAACATGCTGCAATATCCCAAACCTTAAAATTCCTTGAAAGCAAACTTTCCCCTGAACTAACTTCCCACAATCCAATGTCCCCCACAGTGGTTCCAACTGAAGTATCAAACCATCAGTTTCCATGAGTAAACAATCAGTTTAAATAGGGTGCTTATCCCAAAATATTGAAGAAAAAATATATATCCTCATGAATAAACCTAGAAGAACAGTCTGTTTTTCAGGATGAAAATCCATGCTTGTTGGAGGTGACCCCTCATTTAATATCCTAAAAACATTCTTTGGCAAATCATCAGAAATGTTAACAGAGCTTTGATCAGGAAGAGAGGCATCTGATATTTCCTGCATGCATGTGGATATTTCCTGCAAGCATGAAATCAATGACTTAAGAAAAAAAATTATTATTGATATTTACCAATGTTTCAACAAAAGAAATGAAAAATTAAGCTTGCCTCATTGGAAGGCCTTTTTAGGTTTACAATTCTGTTTTTAGGAATGCCACTGTCATTTACAGTAGTATTATCCTCCAAAACCTCTATCATAGCTGCAACAAACATGGAATAGATAGTTAGTGATAAAAAGAGTTTTTTTTTCTATAACCACAATAAAACTGCTTTCACAGAAGGTCAAAGAAGTATTAATGAGAGAATCACAAGCCATTACCTATGTTTGTTGGAACTCCAAGAGACAAAGCTTCACTTGAAATTGAAGAGTGGGCCTCAAAAGATGAAGTAGAATTTGAGGCTGAGGAAGTTGAAACTAGCATTGATGTTGTTTGAGAAGGCTAGACAATAACATTGAAGCTCATTAGAAGGATTATGTACGAATACTGTTAAAAGGATAATCAAGATGGGTTGGTTAGGAACCATACTTGAATCCATTATTGGAAAGGGAAAAATAAAATAAGAACGATCATTGTTCTTCTTGTGTCATACCAGTGGATTGCTATCACTTGTTGCTGAAAATAAATGATCATCCGATGGTATTGGTACACAGATGTGATCCACAAAAAGGGTTCTTATATCAGGATTTGGCTGCGGATATGCACAATTCATATGCTGCCAATTCAGACTGTCAGATTAAATGCAAAAATCAGTTTTATCTGAATGAAAAATAGACATGTCTAGAAATTCTGAAGAGAATCCAACATGCATATGTGCATATAAAGGTGCGCGTAATTGCATGTGCTCTATGTGCGTAACCAGAGCCGGCATTCAGTTTGTGGCTTGGTGTATTTGAGTTGTGATGTGAAATTGAGAATTAAATGAAGGAAAAGAAAAAAGGAACCTTTGGTTTATGAGACGCCGTAGCCTATGATTTGCAATGTTCGGAAATTCCAATTTGTCACGCAAAAGGGGATTTGCTTCAATAACTTTCTTAAGCTCAACCATCATAACTTTTCTTGCCGACTCTGCATCACTATACATAGAGAGTGACTCGTGGTCCCTGTTCAACAACGAGAGAAATTAATCTTCTTGTAATAAGCTTAACATGCTGCTTCTATGGAATGTGAATAATAATAATAATAACAAAAACATATATACCATAGGTTTATACCTTATATTATTTAATGTCAAAAGCAAAGTCATTTCCTTCAATAGCTCCTCGTTGTCTGGGCCAAAAGCTTTCAAATCCTTCATAAGGATGTCTAAAGCCTTGGAACGTTCATTGCTATAAAATCAATTAACAAATTATAAGTAGAATCGATGTGACATGCATAATGAGTGCACAGTGATCGTGAAAAAAAGAAGCAGCCTTACTTGTCCAACACCTCAAGGAATTTCTGCTTCCTAATTTCAAAATAGATCTTTGTCGAGTATCTATTGTCATCTAATTTTGTGAAACAAGAAAGATATCTCTCAGCCTCGTCCCAGTTGCCACTGCGTATCATGTCCTCAAAAAACTTCATGCTGAAGTAATAACCACTTTCACGCTCAAGCCTGGGCCGATGATGAAAGGACATAAAAAAGGTTACACGCAATCAAACGATTCGTTAAAAAATTGCATAATTCATCTGAAAGGGTCTGAGATTCCCGAGAGAAAAGGTGAAAGTAACATACATGCGAGCAGTTTCTTTGAACCCTTCCTCGTCTAAGAACTGTGAGATTAACAGGACAAGATCTTTACAGAGAGCAGCCATTGTCACCTGAACCTCTAAATGAATCCAAAACACTGAATTTGTTAAATTAAAATGATAAATATGATAAGCAATAATGCTAGCTTATTTAAATCATCAAGAAGATACTAAATCAAACTTTGCAAGTTCTAGCTGAGAATTTAATATGAACCATCCATACACAAAAAGTGAACAAAAACAAAACCCCATAACTCTTAACTCAAAAAATATAATTTTCTAGGACACCAAACGAAAGATTTGAGTTTTGATCCAGTGGGCATGAGCCCAAGACAAACCAAAATGATAAAGATGATCATCTGCTCAGTTATAGACAACTCTCTCTCCTGTCTCCATCAAATTAAGAATAAATTAAGCAAAGAAATTTGATGATTTTCAAACAGAAAACAGTAAATCAATCAAGAAATTCTGGGTTCTTAACTAATCAAGACGGTACCTTTTTAACTAAAGATCACTAAAACTAAAGCTAAACACCACTTAACAAGATGAAAATTAGCAAACTTTTCAAGATATAAGAGATGGGCATCAAAGAAAACCAGAGAAATGAGCAACGTTATGTGTAAGCTCACCAGATAAGTGAAGAAAAACAAGTAAATTAGATTGACAGAGAGAAAGATCAGTGAGTGACCATGACTTTTAGCTTCAAAAAACAAAAGGGTCTCTTTCTCTGCGTTTTCTTTACTATAAAAGCTGAATTCACACTCTGCGTCGAAAATGTCGTGTGCTAAAGAGCACAAGGCTGGCGATGTCTACGAGATGATAAGTACATAATTTAATAACTGATAAGTCCTCTTAGATGATATGTGATAAGACAATTGTTATAGAAAACGTCGTGGGGTCCATTGAAAGACAAGTATCGTTCATTCAGAGAGTGCCACGTCCGGTTTTAGACACGCTATGCAAATTCTTCATGTTGTGCCAGAAACTTCCTCCAAGAAAAAAAAAAAAAAAAAAACCTCGGCATCCCATGCTTAATTGTAAGACACCGCCTGGCTCGTAGGGTAAACCCGGATAAAAAAAAAACCCGGTCTTGAACCGGTTACCACCCGACCTTAACCAGATGAATTTTTTAAATTGAAAAAAATATTATTTTAAGTCTCAAAAAAAGGTATCAATCCTAAATAAACATAATTTTTTTTTTAACATATACCACTCTACTAGCATAGCATATGTCCTTTTACATGTTGTTTATGAAAATATTGGAATTTTTTTGTTTAAATTAATTTTTTTATATTTTTTAAATTATTTTGATATGTTGATATTAAAAATATTTTTTAAAAATAAAAATATTATTTTAATATATTTCTAAAAAAAATATTTTAAAAAACAAATTAAAAATAAAAAGTTAAGAAATTATAATGGAGGAACAAGATAATACAAATACATTATAGTCCGAAAATAATTTCATGCTCCTACTAAAAAAAAGGGACCAAACGAGGCCCTCGTTTTGATTGTGAATAAATTTAAAACCAACATTTTTTTATTGTTTTATAGTTTATAAAACAATGGGAAAAAAAAAACATGAATGTCTAATAAAATAAAATTCACTTTCAAATAGTATACTTATTTTTCTTAGTTTCACGTTTCCTCTTTTTTTTTCAATATATTTTTTTTCCTAGAGTGAATACAGTTTACACAATCTCAAGTAACACTCAAACTGGAGTGTTCATAAAAAATCCATGGCATGATTTATTTTTAAATTTCAGTCCAAAGTAATAATAAAAATAATCTTATAATTATGTATAAATAAAAAGATTTAAAAGTGTATATAGTTATGGTTGTTTTTTAAAATATTTTTTATATTAAAATAATATTTTGTTGATCTAAAAAATATTTTTTAATCAATATATTGCTACAATCTAAAATATATAAAATTAAAAATTAAATTTTTTAAAAATATAAATTGACTCGTGTTAGCTATTATTTTGCCGAAAGACACTCGCACGTACATGTCTATGCTTACACTTCCTCTGTTTTACAGACCAAGCCAAACTAAAGTTAAGAGGCAAAAAAATTAAATTTTTAAAAAATATAAATTTACTCGTGTTTCTAAACGAGCTATTATTTTGCCGAAAGACACTCACACGTACATGTCTATGCGATGTCTATGCTTACACTTCCTCTGTTTTACAGACCAAGCCAAACTAAAGTTAAGAGGCAAATCTACACCTGTCAAAATCTTGGCTGTCGGTAAGCCTTGAGGTTGGAAGCTGGAATCCACCACATCGACAACGCATTCGCAATATCTCTACTGCTCCAAGGCATAAAACTCCCCATTATATAAAAGAATTTATGTTCTTGGAAGCAAAATTCAACACCTCATCATCATTTAATATCTGATATCATCCTACAGAAACTAAGTGAAGATCTCTAGACATAAAGATATTTTCTTGTCAAGTTTTGATAGCCAATATGTTTTTAATGAATATCTAAAATAGTGTGTTTGGATAAAAAATAAATTATTTTATTGTGGTTTTTGATGAATTTAAATTTTGAATTATAGCATTGGAACTATCTCCATGTATTCTTGAAATTCTGACAATGATACTGATTTGTTTTTTTTAATAAAAGTTATTCGATCATTAACCAACACAGAGTTAATTATTTTTATTAAAATAATATTGTTATTTTTATAAAAAAAATTCTTAAAATTAATAAATCAAGCTTAAACCGAGTTTTATCTTATTATCAATCAAGTTTTAATGTCTAAATATCCTTTCCAAACCATTTTAGAACTCAATTCAAATCACACCAAAGGTCACAAATTTGGTCCTACTTGACAACTATGTTTTTTTTTCCATCCTCAACTCGAAGCTCCTGCTTGATGAGGTCATCACTTCTGTGGTTGAATCCGAACTAGACAGGTGAGATTTGCTATATGTTTCATCTGGGCTGTAAGAACATGGGCTTTAATGGATTCCCTACAGCCAGGCTTAGGAAAGTAAATTTGAAAATTATACAGAGCATAATTTTCAGTTTAAGATCTGTGCAAGCGTTCTAGGTCTGTCTAGAAAGGTCATTCTGGCCCAACAACATGAGCAGAATACTTAGTGAATGTTCGGCCCAAGTTATTACAGCATTACACTGGGGAATTTTGACCGCATGCCAGCAAATAACTCGGAAGCCATTTAAAAAACTTGAGTTTTAGAATTTATAAGAATTATTATTTCTTATTTAATGGTAAGGATACACATACTCTAATCAGTTTTCGCATATAAAATTAATTGTGTTTTCAATTGAGCTTTAATTAAATCATTCGTATTGAATTTGTGTGCATCTATATTATAGTTCGTATTGAATTTGTGTGCATCTATATTACATCTATGTATACAAGTTATTATAGTGTTTGTTTTTAGATTTTAAAAAATGTTTTTAAATTTTATTTTGTTTTTTATTTTAAATTATTTTTATGATCTTGGATTTCCCGCCGATGTTGATGTTAAAAATACATTTTTAAAATCAATGGCTTCCATCCAATCTCTCCATCGGCACTTTTAGTGTATGTATAAATAATAAAAATATATAATATTCAATAACAGCTCTTATATGAAAATAAATTATTTTTTTATATATTTTTTTTATTTTTTTATGCATTAATCTTAAAAATAATTTTTACAAAATAAAAAAAATATTATTTTAATGTATTTTGACATGAAAAATACTTTTAAAAAATTACAATTACACTCCAAAAAAAATTAAAGCATAAAAAATAAAACACACTCCAAAAAAAATTAAAGCATAAAAAAACAAAAAAAAAATTAAAAATTTTAAAAAAAAACGCGCAAGTTAGAATCTTTTTATTCATCCTTCTCTTTTTATATAATAAATTTTAAAAGTTAAAATATTAACAAATTAATAAAAATCAAATCTTACCATTTGATTGATTACTATAAATTAAAAATTAAATCTAGAAAGCTAAAGGATTTATTTGAGTAAAAAAATAAAAAAAATTCTAACATTAATTTTTCATTCACTGATAATTTATTTAAATCATATTAATTAAAAAAAAAAATCAAACCGATCACTCCAGTAGCCACCCCTGTTTCTAACACTGGAAAGCATCAATCTTTCAAATCTAACCCAAAACAAAATGTGGGTTTTGTTCAATTTGATGTCTTCTCCAACTACGCCGTCGAATTGGTGCTCTTTAGATGCAGCTGTTTCGTTCAGGCGTGGAGAAAAGACTCAGCAACTTGCCCAAAATGTGAATTAAGGTTCATTGAAGAAATTGAAAACCTACCACACATGATTCAAACAAAAACATTGTTCGAGGTGAGGTGGTGGTGGGTCCAAAATCATTAGAAAGATCAATAAAAAATAATAATAAAGTCTACGCTTCTTTTTTTCTCAGATTTCCCATGCTAACCGTGAATACAACACCATCTTAATGCATCAATCGATTGTAATTTTGTTAACTTCCCCTGCAAATCGTGATAATCCATGAAGTTGCTTGAGGATTTCTAGACAAAGAACATGATATTGGAAAATATGAGGTTAGGGTTTCTTGGTGTTATAGAGTTATAGCGGTTGATTGGGTTTGTTTGTGTTATGAACACGCATTTTAATTTAACTAATGAGAGTCTACTGTAAATTGTTTTTTTTAATATTTTATATTTAAAACACTATAGTTTTAATTTTTTTAAAAATCATTTTTAACATAAATATATTAAAATGATATAAAAAATAATATTAAGTTCAAAAATAAAAATATAATTAGAGCACTAAACAAAACTTCGGTTTTGTAATGCAGAAGCAATATAACATAAAATAAATCCATGTACTGCTGTGCAGTTTACGAAGATTGCCCCAGCAGCATCATTGTTCCTCGAAGGAGGAAAACCTTGAGATGAAAGAGATAATTGAATTTTCCAGCTGTTGGCATCAGAAGCGGGGATCTGTCTCGATTTGAGATTTGACAGACCAACTTTCCTTCCACGACCATAGGCTTTCCCATCAAATCTCAGCTTCCACGTGCATGGAGCTTTTCCGTGTCTCGAGCCCACGATTAGCTAGAAATCGATGGGCCAATGAGCTTGCTCACTGTCCAAACGCAGCTTTCAGCCGTCAAATGTAAAGTATAATACAGGACTTCCACTGTCCAAACGCAGCTTTCAGCCGTCAACATGAGTTCGGCATAATTCCATCATATTTTTCTTCGTATAATACAAGACTTTAAATGTAAAGTATAAAAATCATTTATCAAAATTAACTTGCACACAGATTTGAAGCTGAGATTGAAAATAAGATTTAAAGTATGAAAGTCACACGAGCATGATTTAAAATTAATTAATCACGTATTCTCATCTCAAATTAACTCAATTTTATATTAAATATCTATCGTATAATTTTTTTATTTTTAAAATTTTATTTTTATTTTTTATTTTTTATTTTTAAAAAATTAAATTTATGTTTGTTTATGTTTTTTATATGCTTTTAATATATTAATATAAAAAAATAAAAATAATATTTATATATATATATAATAACATTGTATTTTTTTAATAATTTTTTTAGTAAAATTAGAAGGTAGAAAATCAAAGAATTGAAAGCCACTAATAATTCTCTTATTGGAGGTGAAAATTAATTATTATTTATTTTTTCAATTTTCCTAAAACAGCAGTTGATCTATTCCTATTTTCAAGTTAAGACCCGAATTTATTTGTGATTGCTAATCGTAAAGAAATCTCAAGAGAAGTGCCCTTCCTCGCAAAAAAAAAAAATAGCTCAAGCAAAGACTTTGAGAATTTTTATACTGTTCACGAACTTATTATATCTGATTAATTATTTTTTAAATTTATTTTTAAAAAAAAATAGATACAACCATAAAAGAGAAAATTTAGATGGATATATTTTCTTATTTTTGATGGGTCATGAGTTTTAATTTTTATTTTCTCTTTGTTTATTTTTTTCTTCAATAAAAATTTAAAAATAACTAATAAAATATCACTAATTATTTTTCAAACATCATAAAAAATTTTATACTTTGTAGAAAATTAAAAACCATTTAATTTTTTTTTGTTACATTCATCTTTTAATAGGAAATTTTTAATTCATTAAAATATTATTAATTTAATAAATTTCATGTCATGGTGATAAAGGATAACTTCCTTTCAACAAAACAATAATTTAAATCATAGTTATCAAATTTCATTTAAAATTGACTCAAATAGGTCTTGAATTATACCAAGTTAAGTTAATTTGAATTAACTGGATCAATTCTAAAAAATTAAAAATATATATTTAAAGTTTTAATATTTTATATAAAAAATTAAAAAATAATTCACAATTATACATGTTATAAATAATATAATTTAAAAAATTATTTCAAAATATTTTTTATTCCATATTAAAAAAATACTATATTATTCTTTTAAGTTACAGTATTTGATTTTTTTCATATTAAAAAAATAATTTTTTCATGTGAATATAAAGTATATATATTAAAGAATTTTAAATTTTACATCAAAAAAATAAAATATTTTTCTAGTATTTATATAGTGAACCTTGACAAAGATTAATAACCAACTCCAAATTATATAAAAAAAGATTTTTGACTAGAAAAAAAATATATTTCAAAAAGAAAGTTTTTATTGAGTTTTATCGAGTTGTTCAAAATATGAATTAACTAGATTTTATTGTTTTTTCTCTTGTTAATTCTTTATTTTATTTGAATCAATCCAACTATTAAATTAATTAAATTTTAAATTGACCCGCAAAACCAATATAAATATAATAACTATGATTTAAACAATAGAGGGATAAAGGAGGTTAGAGGATTATCTTTTGTTGAATCACAAAGGAAAAGGGAAATTATCTGGACGGCACCAGCCACAACTTTAGCTTCTTTGCAATGGAGCCAGCTTACACATTTCGCCACTAACATTTTTTCAAATAAATTCCAGAATATATCATCGATACTATACTCCATTTGGGTGAAGAATTTGTTGAGTAAACTTCAATTATTAACAAAATAATGATATTTTAATTTTTTAAATAAAATCATTGAATAAAAATAATAAAATTATTATTAAAATTGACTTTTCATTCAAGTTTTGTGATATCTATTTTGAAAAACAAAATTAATTTCAAATAAAATCTAACCTAAATTATATTCAAAATCAACAAGCTACAGGATTGATTCATCAAATAATACTAGATTTAATAACTATGAAATATACCATTATTATTTTTTCAATTAAAAGGATGGTTTTTAAAAACATGTCACGTTTACAAATTTGAAAAACTCATCTTATATTTTCTTTTAAAAAAGTAGATTTGCAAAAAAGACAATTCTTTAAGACTTTTGTTTTGATGCGAACCACGTGCCATCTTGTCAAGCTGACAGGTAGTTAGAAACACAAGGAGGCAGGAAAGTTCTGAACCTCGAACTGTCAAGGAAGCAAGAATTAAGCGTACGAGCAGAATTATGAGTCGTCACGTCAGCCACTAGAGGACACTTTGGACAGTATAATGGCTTTTAATTTGTCGTTACGTCAGATAGAGTCATACATGCACTGACGAAGGTGTTCCCTTCTGTATTCTCTCGCTCTACGGCACCCTGGAGCGCGTCTTCACACACGTGACACGTGCATTTTCTTGTTAGAGTAGCATCATTAACTTTTCTTTTGTTTTTCATCCATCTTTTAAATTTTAATTTAATCGGGATATTTTACCATTCTTACAAAGTTGGTAAAAAAATTGAAAAAAAAATAAAAAATTATTTCTAACAAAAAATGGTTAAGAAATAAAACTAGAGATAAACTTATATGATATAAGTGAGAAATGATTAAAAAAATAAAGAAGAGAAATAATGGGTAACCAGAAATCCACCATGGCTTTATTTTAGATATATTACTAGAAAACTCTCAAAAAAATAATTTAAATCACACATTAAAAGATAATCAAACATAATCATAATTAATTGATAATTTTATTCAGGGTTAACCAAATCTTAAAATAATTTAATCCAAATTAATATCAAACAAAAAACCTGATTAATTGCTACCTTATCTAGTAATTTTTCATAATGTGATTAGAATTGTCTTGTTAAACTATTTATAATAGTGTTGTGTGTGTCAAAAATAGAGTTTTGATGTGTCTTTGGTGACCTATTATTTATTTCTCTTCTTTTTCTTCCTTGATTTATATTCACTGATGCTTTTAATTTGTCTCTCATCTTATTTCTTAATCGTTGGATTTTAAATCTTATTTTTATTATTGATTTTTTATAAAATTTTATGTGGATTTTTGTATACATTAGTTAATTTATACGAGACATGTATTTTTTTTTTACTAGACAATGACATTTATAAAACTAATATTTAGAAATACTATTGTGTTTAAACTATGTTATTTTTCAATTATTTTTTTAATATGTGTCATTTTCTCAAAAATTTCATGGAACTATATTTTTTTTTTACAAAAAAAACCTTTTAATTGGCCATTGAATTCAATCCTAATGTCATCGTAAAATATTGCAATTCTAGACCATGTCATAGGAAAATAATTTTTGGTGAATATATCAATCTAGTCTTAACTTTGACTAAAAATGACTTAATCTTATGTGAATACAAATAATATCAAAGATACCTTGTTGTTTAAATAAAATAAAAATATAATATAATACAATTCTTCTTAAATTTAAAGATACGTTCATACCATAAATTATAAAATATTTAATAAATATTAAACTTTTTATTAGGCTTAACTATTAATATAGAAAAAACATTGTTTGTGAAGATGATAATTTTAACCAATAGAAACTAACCTAAATGTATATGAGTTTTTATTTATTTATTTATTAAGATTTAGGTCGATTCAGGTAGTGCTCAAAATCAAAAAACTAGATTTAGGTAATATATAGATATTGTTCTACCATACCTAAACCTAACTCAAACTACATAAATATTCTTAAAATTTTAAAAGATTATACTTACACCAAGCATGTATAAATAGAAAATTCAGGATTTCGTGGCACATTCTCATCTCTAGCCTCTCGAGTCTCCTCTCCTCTCCAACTTTTATATTGCTCATTTCACTTTCTTCTTTAGCAATAACACAACCTCTTAAACGACGACAACAACAATAAATCTAGCAACAAATCAAGTAGTGGCAAATCTTGTTCCTAACAATCTTAATTTCTCCGACACCAAAATATTGTATATCGCGGCTCTTACATAGCAAATATATTATTGTTTAAATTTTCATTTTTAAAGTTTATTATTGTCTTTGGTTTGCTACTAAAAAATATTTTTTTTCAAGGAATAACCTCGTTTTGTCTATTTTTTTCATTTTTAAAAATTTAATTGGTGTTGGTGAATTCCAAGAAAAATAAAAAATTGGGTCACTTTCAATTTCTTATTTATGTTTATTATGATGCTTTTTTACATGTGAGGTGGTTTGAGTTCATGTAATCTTTTTAAGCAGTATAAACAACAATAAACCTAGTAGCAATAAATCAGTTTATTTTTATTTTTGTTTATTTTTATTTTTATGGTTATATAATATAGTCAAGTTATGAATATCTAAAACCTAATCAAGTTGGATTTAGATTTTTAAAATCCACGCCCAATCAAGTGTTGATAATATTTTTAATTTTGAATTGAAATATGAATAATCACAAACTATATCTATACATATTTTTTATCACTATTACTTGTTTGATTTTAATGAACATGGTGTTTTTAAAAATAATTTTATTAAAAAATGTATATTCTAAACTCTAGGAGCTGTGTTTTTATTCTATTTTATTTTTATTTCAATATCAATCAGGTCACATTTTATCTCACTCAATTTGATATAACAAGATTTTTTTTTTCCTAAAAGAACAAAGAGCTAAATGCACATCACCCAACATATGCACGCCAGTCGTACAGATTTTATTTTTAAATAATTTCCATCTTATTTAGCAATTTATAGTAAATGTTAGAAGGTGCCTCTTCAATCGGTAAGAGCCTGTTTGTTTCTGCGTTTCAAAAGTGCTTTTGAAAAAATTTGAAATTTTTTTATTTTTTTATTAACTTCAAATTAATATGTTTTTAATGTTTTCAAATCATTTTGATGTGCTGATGTCAAAAATGATTTTTAAAAAATAAGAAAACATCGTTGACATGCATTTTAGCACGAAAAGCTATTTGAAAAGCAACAGCAACCACACTTCCAAACAGGCTCTCATTTACGATATCACTAAAATTGAAAAACGGTAAGAAATTATTTTTAACAGTGAATGCTGTCCAAATTTGGCAAATGATATACCAAACAAAATTAAGAAAACTCTAATAATTCACCGCACACCAAAAAACTTACCATGCTTGTTAACTACTGCAAGCATATTATTAAAAGCACCAATAAACAATCTCCAATTTTTATAAATAATTGAAAAAAACAATAAAATAAAACTCCAGGTTAAATTCTTTTATAATATTCAAACTGTAATTATTAATATTTATATAATAAGAGAGAGGTAGAGAAGAGAAGAGAAGATCATACATGTTCTCACAATAAAAAAAGAAAGAAAGATTATCTCTCTTATTTTTATAAATTATTTTCTTAATTCTTCTTGTATCTATTTATTATATATAATAAATATTGATAATTCCAGCTGAATTGCATATAATTTCTCTATGTAATTCACCGACCGGACAAAATCCTTATGCCTAGTAAAACTTGCCAAATTTTGAAATTATTATAATTATTAAATGTATATATAATACTGTGATACATAATATTTTTTAATTAAAAATATATTAAAATATATTATTTAAATTTTTTATTTTTGTTACGGGCATATCAAAACTTTCTAAAAATAAAAAAATATTAATTTAATATATTTTTTTAAAAATAAATTTAAAAGACATTTAAAAAATAAATTATAACACAAAAACAATTTCACATGATATAATTAACAACAATAAACAATCTCTAAAATTTGGCAAATGATTGAAAAACAACGATTTTTCCGCGCAAGAGAGTGTTATTCACTTGCTAAAAAATGCAGGCAAGGGCAGATACACGCACCACAACCGTCACTGTCTACTTTGACAAAGTGAAGACATTTGTCGGCTGAGGTTTCTCTAGTGGTACCCACTTCTGTGCCTTATATAACCTACGCAACTTATCAAAAACAAGTCTTGATAAGTCCTCATGCTTATACCTCGAGGACCGCCATTATTATATATATTTCACTTTGCTTTAGTCACTTCAAAACTCAAAGAAGCAGCATCTTATAGGAATTAGAGCTCAGAGATAGAGAGAGAGGGGGGGAGAGAGAGAGTTTGTTTTAGAGAGCTAGAGTGCTCTGTTTCTTTCAGTTCTTTCTGTTTTAAAGGTGAATTTATGCCCTGTTTTTACCTTTGTTAGTATGGTAAATAGTTCCCTTTTGTTTCTTTTGTTTTTTGGGTCTGAACTCTTTAGTCTATTTTAGAGCATCTTTAATTTAATTTTATTGGGTCAAAGCTACTTTACTGTTTCTAATCAGTGAAAACCCTAATTTTCTCCAACTTTCACAGTTGTTTTTTGCTGAAAAAGCATGCAATTCTTTCTTGTTCTTTGATGTTCTTGAGGTTTTTATGCTTGGTAACCTCAAATTCTTTTGAGTTTTCGCTTTGCTTCTCTATTAAACTCTGATGTAAATTCCATTATTGTTCATAAGTAAATGCTGGGAACTTTTCTTGGGACTGAAAATGAGGCCATTTTCTTGCTTCCCTGTTTGCTTCTTCTTTCTTTTTTTCATTTTATGTGTGTAGTTTAATATGATTATGTAGTCTATATTGTTTTTTTGTTGATAATGGTTGATTTTTGGTTGTTTTGTAGATCAGAACTGGCTGCTGTAATGACGTCTTCGCTCAGCCGAGACCTTATCTTTTTAATTTTGCAGTTTCTTGATGAAGAAAAGTTCAAAGAAACTGCTCACAAGTAAAAAATTTCTTGTCAATACCTGGTTTCTGGTTAAGTTATTTATTTGTTTACAAAGGATTTGTTTCTTTATTCGATTAGGCTCGAGCAGGAATCAGGGTTGTTCTTTAATGCAAAGTACTTTGAGGAGCTTGTGTTGGGCGGCGACTGGGATGAGGTTGAGAAGTATCTTTCTGGGTTTACCAAAGTGGATGATAACCGATATTCGATGAAGATATTTTTTGAAATTCGCAAGCAAAAGTATCTGGAAGCATTGGATAAGTAAGCTTGTGAATCTTATACGTGTTTGGTTTTCATGATCTACTTCAGGCAGTTTGTTATCGAGTCAGTCTCGTGGTTTGCATTTTTATTGCATTTGCTGCTCTTAAATGCTTTTATTTGATAGGCTTGACCGGACCAAGGCTGTAGATATCCTCATGAAGGATCTCAAAGTTTTTGCCTCTTTTAATGAAGACTTGTTCAAAGAAATTACTCAGCTGCTTACATTGGATAATTTTAGGTATGTATAGTTGAACAAGACGAGTTAAGGTTTTTAATCTTAGCAGGTGACTGAGATGTAATCGAACCTTTATGCAGGGAAAATGATCAACTCTCGAATTATAGAGATACAAAGTCAGCAAGAACAATAATGTTGCTTGAGCTGAAAAAGCTCATGGAGTCAAATCCCCTTTTCCGTGACAAACTGCAGTATCCTAACATAAAAAATTCAAGATTACGAATGCTTATCAACCAAAGGTCAGTAGGATTTTAATAGCATGATTGAGAGATTTTCTTCTGCCTTTAGTGGTTGCCATGCCCTTATTATTTCCAATTGATATGTGGCTTTTAAGATGTTATTTCCTTCGTTCTTATTCTTCCATTCAAATGAATATGATTGCTGCAATCTTATTCTTTGTAATCTCTAGCAAACCTTGTTTGCCTCAGAGGATAAACTGATCTTTGGTATGCATTATGACAGCTTGAACTGGCAGCATTCCCTTTGTGGTAATCCAGGGCAAAATCCTGATATAAGAACACTCTTTGTTGATCACAGTTGTAGAAATGCTAATCATGCATATCCCCAACTAGCAGCGAGCAATCACCTCATAGCTTCTGCACCAAAGTCTGAAGGTTTTCTCCAAGTAGTTGCAAATGGGGTACATGACTAGGTTCCTTTTGTTTCAATCATGTCCCACTGTTGCTGACCAGAATTTCCTTACATTGCTCGATTATTTTCTTTCTACCAGTCATTCCAACCTGCACCTGTTCCAGCTCCAGCACCAGTTCCAATACCAGCTCAAACACCTTTAACAGCATGGATCTCCAATCCTGCAACTGTAACCCACCCCGTAGTTCCTGGAGGTGGATTAAATTTCATCGGTCCAAATCCAGGTTATAATGTGCATGGAACAGATTCTTTGTACAATTATGAGTGAATATTGTATATTCATGTGCGTTCTTTTCTTTTTGGAATGGCTGTAAGATTGTTGGTTTTTAACATCATTTGAGTGCCAGGTGTAGCAATGCCAAAAGGTCCTGGGGATTCTGATGTTTCAAGACCAAGAGTTTCTGGGGCCTTGGACAGGGTAAGTTGTTTGAACCCTAACTACACAAACACGGTTTTGATAGCTGGTTTCCTGTCAAAACGACATACTTTGTTCTGTATTTTTCCTGCAGGTAATGTTGGCAGGAAATAGTTCTGGTCAAAGTCATTATGGCTTGGCCTTTAACTTGACCGAAGAGTTGCCCAAGACTGTGGCACGGACATTAAATCAAGGCTCAGTTCCCACAAGCATGGACTTCCATCCTATCCAACAAACTCTACTTCTGGGTTAGTTCAGGTTTCTTGACTCTTTAATCTAGGGAAACTTTTTTTCTCTCCCAATAGCTGCTTGTTACCTGATATTTCTATGGTGACTTTTTAGTTGGAACTGGTATCGGAGACATTACTTTGTGGGAAGTTAGTTCTAGGGAGAAGTTGGCGACAAAAAGTTTTCAGGTATGGGATATTGGAGCAAGTTCAATGGCATTGAAGGTATGCTCCTTTCTAACTAATTTATTATTTGGCAAGGTTGTAGTTCAGTCATCAGAGTGTCTTAATTCCATATTGATCTTGGTCAAATTCAGGCATCTATAGTCAAGGACCCATCTGTTTCAGTTAAACGCATATTATGGAGTCCTGATGGTTCTTTATTTGGTAAGATTCGAAAATGACGGACCAGATAGTTTCATATGACTTAAGTTTTCAATGATTAAAGTCTGTTATTATTCAACCAAACAGGGGTTGCATATTCCAAGCATATGGTACAGATATACACTTATTATGGTGGACATGATATTCGGCATCATATAGAGGTAAGTCATGTTTGTGTTTACCTTGATCACAACTTTGTTATATTGTTTCCAAGGAAAATAATTTGTCTTTTTTACCAGATTGATGCTCATATTGGAAGTGTAAATGATCTAGCATTTTGCAACCCCAAGCAACCAGCGGTCATTACTTGCGGTGACGACAAGACCATCAGGGTTAGCTTGTTATCAGATTGTTAGTGACATTGTTATTCAGTGTTCTCAGTGTACATACTAAGTTTTTCAAATTTTAGGTGTGGGAAGTGGCCACTGGTGCTGAATTGTATACGTTCAAGGGTCATGAAGCTCCTGTTCATTCTGTCTGCCCCCATTCTAGGGAAACTGTTCATGTAAGAACTCAAGTTGGATACTCGTTTTCTGCTGACACGTGCCATAGTTTTTCTTCCTCTGGCTTTTCACACAGTTTGCTGATTGTTTCGTGTTTTTACACCTTAGTTTGTCTTTTCAACATCAGTGGATGGAAAAATCAAGGCATGGTTGTATGACATGATGGGGTCTAGGGTTGATTATGATGCTCCTGGTCGATCATGCTCCACGATGGCATATAGCGCTGATGGGAAAAGGTAGTTTATTATAACTGCAATACCACTTATATTTTAAGGACAAACTGAAAATTCAGTCTCTTCACTGAACACATTTAGGTTATTTTCATGCGGGACCAATCAAGATGGGGGGTCACACATGGTGGAATGGAATGAAAATGAAGGTACTATAAAGAGAACCTACCAAGGCTTTCACAAGCGTTCTTTGGGTGTTGTTCAATTTGATACTACCAAGAATAGATTCTTGGCTGTTGGTGATGACTACTTGATCAAATTCTGGGATATGGATAGTCCTTCTCTTTGGACAACCATTGATGCAGAGGGAGGCCTACCAGTAAGCTTTCCTGTTCTTAAACCACAGTCAATTGCATGTCTTTGTGCAAAATTACTATGGGTTTAACTTGGTTTTATATTCTTATTTCTTTGATTCAAAGACAAGTCCACGCATTCGATTCAATAAAGGAGGGAACCTGTTGGCTGTTTCTGCTAATGATAACAGAATCAAAATCTTGGCGACAGTTGATGGTCTCTGTTTGATGCGCACATTTGAAAGCCATTCACTGGTTGCCTCAAGAGTTGGAATTGCATCTGATGCACCAATAAAGGTCAGTAACTTTGTCTTTCACTTCCATTTCTTGGCTGGATATGCAAACTAAATACAATGGATGCAATTGCTAGAATGGTGACACTAGAAGCTCAGAAGGTGTAAAACCAAGGGTGCCTGAAGAAGTACATCCACCAAAGATATGGAAGCTCACTGAGATTAATGATCCTTCCAAGCTTCAGTCATTGAGGCTCTCCACTCGCATTAAAACAGATAAGGTAAAAATGAGCCACTCGGCTTGTATGTTGTTGGCCAAACTTTTATTTACGGTCTTTTAGCAATGGAGCACAGGATAACAAGTACAATTGTGTTATGCATGTGTGCGTGTCTCTAGCAGGAAGTTTTGAACATAGTTTTAAGTTTTCTCTAAAATATCTATGAATAGTTCATTGTCATCAAATTTCCAGAGAATGAAGGTTCTTATTGGGTTTTCCTCTATCAAATTGCAGATTGCGAGGTTGGTCTATACAAATTCAGGCACTGCCATCTTGGCACTTGCATTAAATACTATTCATTTACTTTGGAAGTGGCCTCGAAATGACCTTAATTCGAGTGGGAAGGTATAAGGTTCCCATATTTCTTCTGCATGTTTTTCTGTCTAAGATGAAATTTGGTTCAAGTTACACCATAAATTTGTTCATCACTTAAAAATATGAATTCATTACCTTAGCAACATTTTTGTTCCAGGCAACAACCAAGGCTACCCCTCAATTGGTGCAACCAGGATCTGGCGTCTTAATGACTAATGATCTAGTTGATGCTAGAACAGAAGAGGCTGTGCCGTGTTTCGCTTTGTCCAAGAATGATTCCTACATCATGTCAGCATCTGGAGGGAAAATTTCCTTGTTCAACACAATGACTTTCAAGGTAATTTTTGAAACAAGATAATAATTCCTCTGTACTTTTTTCTTAAAATTATTTTCTTACATATGAAAAAGTGGCTTTGAATTTTGTTTGGTACTGTTTCAAACTGCTACCTCATTTGGGCGGCTATTTACAAGTTTCATTGGCAACTGCAGACTATGACAACATTCATGCCTCCACCACCCGCAGCGACGTATCTTGCATTTCATCCTCAAGATAACAATATTGTTGCAGTGGGAATGGATGATTCCACAATACACATATATAACGTTCGTGTGGATGAGGTATGATAGTCCCTGAGAATTCCATTTGGAAAACAAAACTAGGATTTGATCATTTCCTTTCTTCATGCAGGTCAAGAGCAAACTTATGGGTCACTCTAAGAGAATCGCTGGTCTTGCCTTCTCTAATGTGCTGAATACCCTTGTTTCCTCAGGTGCAGATGCTCAGGTTGGTATTTCATCTCTTATACCATGTTGACACTACCAATTCTATGCACTCTCGTCATTGAATCCTGTCATGCTAACCTCCTTCATATCTGTATTATCTATTGCTTCTGGGCATTTGCTCGTTGGAAAAGGATAGATTTCATCCTGCCCCAGCCATAGGGCAGCGTGACAACATCCTACTCAAGAAATTATAGTAGGGTCTCATCTGCTTTAATGTGCTATCTACAATATGTATCTTAACGAATACGTTGACCATTTCCCAGGTTATGGTGTGGAGCACTGATAGGTGGGAAAGGAAAAAGAATTGTGTCTTGCAGATTCCAGCTGGAAGGACACCTCCAGCAATCTCAGGCACCCAAGTCCAATTCCACCTAGATCAAATCCATTTGCTTGTTGTGCATGAGACTCTGCTCGCCATTTATGAAACAACAAAACTTGAATGCTTAAAACAGGTATTTTAATCTCCACTGTTAAAGCACTCCAAATGTGAATTCCTATTGATTTTGCTCATTCATATTGTTTTAGCTAAAGCCCTGCAGCTTAAAAAAAAAAAAAAAAACATATAGGGTGCTATGGTGTTCCACCCCAAATGAAATTGGTGGATTTGTAATGATCTCAATTTCTTTGGGGGACTGCAAGGACCTCCTTCTATAGTACACAGTGATTGATAGGCAAACATGATGGTGATGGTAGTTGGTGCTTAAAGGGAACAGTCATGGTTCAGCATCTCCCTTCTCCCTTCTCCATTTTTCTTTTCAAAATTTTTGACCTTTTATGGTAAATTTACAGTGGATCATTGGAGAATTTTCAGCACCTATCTCCCATGCAACATTCTCTTGTGATAGCCAGTTGGTTTATGCCAGCTTCGTGGATGGAACTTTGCGCATATTTGGTGCATCAAATCTTCAAGTGAGATGCCAGATTAATCCAAATGCCTACCTTCCATCAGATGTCGGGTACTCTATTTTTGTTGCTTTATCAAAGTGTTTGTAGATAACAGTCTTTTCAACAACTTGCATCATCAATATGAATCACATTTCTGTTGATCTCCTTTTACGTTAAATTGTGCTCCCACTGCTTCTTGTTTAGCATAATAACTTAAGCAATTGATTGGGATTTTCCCACTCCACTTACAACCTCCTTCACTGCAGCTTGTTGCGTTTGGATATGAGCAGATTCGCTTCTTGGTTGTCTTAGTAGTATGATCGAATATAACTCTCTCACTCATATTCTGCAGTTCTTCAGTGTATCCACTAGCAGTTGCTGCACATCCCCAAGAACCTAATCAGTTTTCCATAGGCCTGACAGATGGAAGCATTCAAGTTTTCGAGCCTCTTGAATCTGAGGGCAAATGGGGCTTGCCCCCACCTGCTGAAAATGGAGCATCAAGTAGCATGCCACCCGCGCCTCCAGCTGCCCCTTTAGATAAACCCCAGAACATGGACTGAACAAACCAATATCTTTGTTTCATTTTAATCAGTTTAAGAAGCAACTTATATGTAATATGTAGGAAACCTGGTAAGCCTTTTATAGCAAGCTTTCTTTCATGCATATGTTTCATATAGAATGAATAAGTGATAGCAATTTATTTCAAAACTCGGTAAGCTTTTGCAGTAAGCTATGGTCTCTATTAACAGGCTTATGGTTAAACCAGTCTACTTTCTGACCGGAGCTAGATGAGCAATGGAACCGGCATTGCCATAACAAGCACTTTATGTTTCCAACTATGGACAGAAGAAGGGAATTGTTGGATGTTTTTTTTTTTTGGAATTATTGTTGGATGATTTTTTTTTTTTGGAATTAACGTTTGACTTCAAAAATCAATACATAATATAAAATATTAAACCATAAAGTTAAATTTAGTCCACCCAAAAGTTCAAGGTAGTCATGCTACAATACGGGAACCAACATAGACCAGGAAATGGGGAGATGGACATACGCTATGAGCCTTCATAATCAACCACTGTCTGACTTTTTCCATGGCTAATTAACCATAACTACTCAGGTTAATAATGGATATCATATGACCCTAAGTGGCGCCGCAATAAGTCAGTTGAATTTGTTCAGTTCAAGTATTATAAATTAATTTCAGTTAAGATCCTGCAGAATTAATTAAAGTACAGATAAATTAATCTAGATATCTATAATTATTAAAAAAAAATGAATATCATATCAACCTGACTTAGGATCTCGGACCTTATTTATGTTGATAAAATTAAAGTATAAAAGAAAGGAAATTAATTGTGTTTTTAAACTAATTTTTCTCTCTAATGGATCCCAAGATTATCAAATATTTTTAAACTACTCCAGTTAATAATGGATATTATTTTTCTAATTTTATGCAATAAATTAACTTGTTTTTAAGAGAATTTGGCTTTCTCAGACAAAGTGGCGATATGATTTTAGGTGGAAGAACTAAATTGAGAAATGTTTGATGAATCGGTGACGAAAATGATAAAGTATATTGCTTTGAGACTAAATTGAGAATCAAGTAATATGTTACAATGGAAATGAGATAATCTTCTCTTGAACCAAAAAAAACTTTCCCGAAGAGAATACTTTATAAATATACAGTATTTTCTTAGTATATACCAAGGTCATAGTAAGGCTGCTGGCCTCACACTTGCATTGAACAATTCTTCAGCTGCCATTGTGCGTGTGTTCATATATTGTTTATTTTAGAGAGGTCTAATGGTAATAATTAATTTATAGTAGATTTATTCATATCAATATTGGATATTTCCCCTTGCTAGATAGATAATCTCATGATGGGAAAATAGAGATGACCGGGCGGGCATTGATTTGATTGACGGTATGTCTGTATTCCTTAAGCTGTGATGTAGGTTTTTCGTTTCTTTCTTTAAGGGTCATGCTACACCCTCTTGATACGTACAGCCATGCATGGGATCCTCTAGAGAACCAACCTGTTGTCCTCCTGCGATTTGGCCTCAAGTGCCTGCATACCATCCTCCCTCCTTTCATTTTGATTTAGCGTATCACTGTTTTGTTCTGTTTCATTTAATTTATATTCCCTTTGAATGGTGATAATTTCCAGAAAGAGGGGACCGAAAATTGAAAGAAGGAACAATTACAAAGGGGTAATTGACCTTCAGCTGTGTGGTCACCTCGGTTACTGGTAGCCATGTTTATAGATGCTACTTCGTCAAGGTAGATTATTGGATTGGCTGCTAGAGCATGCTGGATAATTATCTCCCACGATCTTGATAACAAGCTTTTTGTCATACAATGATAGCACCAAATTCATGGAACTATGTGGATTTCTGTTGTATGAGTTTGAGGGAGTCCATGGAATTTGAATTACAAATAATCTTAGTCAGATCCTCATCCCCAAGCAAGCTGCAATCCAAACTTGATAGCTAGTAGCTCAGGAAAAAGAGATTAAATCATACACCAGTATAACCAGGAAAACCAATTAGCCAAGAACCATTATTATTCTTGATTAGGCCACCAAAACTTATACATCCAAAGGTTGCCAGAGAGCTCTCGTCAACATTAAGTTTTCCTATATATTTTTAACAAATTAAAACCGGCCTTAAGGGTTTTTTTTTCCTTTTAATATAGATTTTTTTTTGTTATTTTCAAGTCAATTTAAAGACAATCAAGTCTTTTAATAAAAAAAATAATAATAAATAAAATAAATAAAAAGTATTTAGCATGTGTGAGGCATACTCTAGTAGGTGGGAGGCACTAATAACCTTTGATCGGCATGTATAATTTTTTTCGATATCTAAAAATATCTTTTCACTATATAATTGAAAATATCATCATATTTTTTTTTTAGGGACAACGCGTGAGGATATTGGATATACATATTGTTGTTAGTAGGGTAATATACAATTTAAAAAATATTTAGATTTTGTTTATGATAAATAGTATTTTTTAATTAACTTTATGTTAATTGATATTAAATATTTTTTTTCTTGAATATTCTCTGGGATAGATCCTTTATATTAGTTTGGTATAATAAGTATTCTTTTAATACCGAGTCCAAAATTTAAAATAAGAAAGTCGATGAATAAATATTTAAAATCTTTCTACTTTATTTTTAAAAATTGCAATCTGAAAGGAGGCCACATGTAATAATAATAATTGCACCAACCAACCATTTAGGTGGTGGCCAAGTGGTAAAAACTTGGGACTAAGGGGTTTGCTCCCTCTGTGGTCTCAGGTTCGAGTCCTTGGTTGCTCATATGATGGCCACTGGAGGCTTACATGGTCGTTAACTTTAGGGCCCGTGGGATTAGTCGTGGTCCGCGCAAGCTGGCCCGGACACTCACGTTAATCTAAAAATAATAATGGCACCAATAAAGAATGAATATGGTTGGCTGGAGTGTACTTAACGCTTGCTACTTCTTGGTGGAAATTCCAGTAATAATTAAATATTATATGGTTTTTTGAATTCATGTTTATTTTAATTGGAACTAAAAAGATACTCGAGTTACTTATACTGCAAGTATTTATTATTTTCCTAGTAAAATATTTAGACTTTGCAAGTTTTTTCTTTTTAATTATAAGTTTAAAAACTTAGATTATAGTACTGACCAACTAAATAAGATATCATTTATTTATATCATACAAATAAAAAAAAAGAGGCAATGATAAAAAAAAAAACAAAAATATAGCCAAAATGTGACAATAAAAGGTAACAAGAACAACTAAAAATCCGTAAAAAATCAAGACGGGATGAAGACTCGAATACAAGCTTATGAGGAGACTTATGCTTAACAACTGAAGATGAGAGGCGATTGATAAGAAACACAGCAGTTCGAAATGCTGCTGTCCAGTATTTGGTTGGAACAAATGCATGTGCCATTAGAGTTTGTCCTGTGTCAACAACATGACGATGTCGCCGTTTAGCAAGACCATTTTGTTTTGGTGTCCTAGTATATAAGAGTTGATGGATTATACCATGAGCTACAAAGTGATTATGCGGAACCATGTTAATGAATTCACCACCACCATCACTTTGAACAACTTTTATAGATGTATGAAACTGATTTTCCATTTGTGTAATGAATGTAGGAAATAGAGTTGCAACATCAGATTTACGAGCCATAGGATACAACCATATATAACGAGAATATTCATCAACAATAATAAAATAAAATAAAAAACCATCAAAAGAGGGAATTGATACAGGTCCCCAAACATCAATATGTAATGTATGCAAAAAGGAAGTTGAATAAGATTGTTGAGAATGAAAAAGCAGCTTTGCAGACTTGCTCAACATGCAGCTCTCACAAAAATTGATTTTCCCATGCAATGATGGTAGGAATAATCTACTAATAACTTGAGAATGAGGATGGCCAAGGCATGTATGCCATAAGCTGCTTGGAATTTTATTTGCTAAGAAACTGAAGGAATGATTTGGAAACTACTGTAAATTGATGGGATATAAACCATTTTCCATGGAACCTTTAAGAATCACTTGCTTTGTCTTCGTATCCTTGAGAAGGAATCAATACTTTACACCTCACTAGGATTTGATGTCATATGTTGGTTGGCACCGGTATTAGGATACCAACTGTCCTCTGCATTGTCTTTTACTTGAATAACAGCAAAAACTTTATATTGTGTAGCTTCATCATTTAAAGCAAAACAACCATCAACTTTGTGATTTGGACCACCACAACAAAAACAGGTGATGCCTCATCGTTTATGACAAGAGCTGCAAGCTATACAGGTGAACAAAGATAGTCTTGTTCTAGAGGAATTATCACCAGATCGTGTGTTGTAAGCATCTCTATTACGTCTCTGAAATTGCATTTTGGAATAGCCACCAGGACGATCACGCATATTAGAGCTTCCTTGAGTTTTTATCTGAGAATAGTTTTTGGTTATGTAAAAGGCAACATTGGATGAAGTGATTTTTGCATTGTGAAGCCTGATTTCAAAATCACGTAGTTTGTTAATCATGCCTTAAAGAGGAGGAAACATATCATGAGCATTAAGTGTTGCAACAATAGGATCAAACTCAAATCCTAAGCCATGTAGAATGCAAACAATGAGATCATCATCATTTATTGGTTTGCTTGCACCACGAAGTGATAAGACCAGAGATTTGGCCTTGTGCAGATAGATTAAGGAATAAGAATCTTTGTTAAAAGTCTGCAACTCTCCCTTTATTTGTTATATACGGTCTCGGGTGTGACTTTCATAAAGAGTTTCTAAGACAATACAAGCATCATGACAGGATTCACTATTGATGACTTGAGAAAAAGCTAGTAATCCATCCAAGGATTAATTGATCAATACGCAGCCAATTTGTTGTTGCTGGATTTGGTTGCAAGGTGTCATCTGTACATGCAACGATTGAGTCAAGACAAGAAATGTCATTGGTTACATGACTAAGAAGATGTGGCTTCTTAGAATTTGTATGACTTTAGCTTTCCATAACAGATAATTATTTGAGGCAAGCTTGATGGAGATGTCGGGTAAATGAATTTTGGCTGGTGAAAACCTAGGGGCAAAAGACATGGAAAAACAAAGGAGGTGAAGGAGTCCATTTTAGGCTCTAATACCATGTAGGAATATGCAATCAAAGAAAAAAAACTCACACATAATGGTTAAGTGTGTATTAATTACATGGGTGATTGTTGCCTATATTACAGATAACTACAGAATTATAGGATTACAAAAATCCTTTTATTACTATGATCAATCACAGAAATCCTGCTAACATATCTCTATTGACAGTTGTTATTAATTGTTATCTTATCAGTTGGGACCCCAAAACTTTGTATGATAAATATGTTTTTTAAGAAAAAATGTAGGGAATGAGAGAAGGGAATAATAGTAAACGACACAATCCTTCAACTCCAATCCTTGACTCATTAATATAAATATTTAATTTATTTTTATATATAGTCAAGGAAGCAACATGTTAAATGTTAGATAAACTAATAAAAAATAAAATTTAAAGAATTATTATTATTATTATTATTATTATTATTATTATTATTATTATTATTATTATTATTTAGTCAAGGAAGCAACATGTTAAATGTTAGATAAACTAATAAAAAATAAAATTTAAAGAATTATTATTATTATTATTATTATTATTATTATTATATAGTTATATCATAATTATTTTTTTGAAAAAGAAGGAAAGAACTAGGACAAAAATAAATCTACACGTTTAAATCATGTTTGTTTTTTTAGGAGAAATGATGTTTTTAAAAATTTTGAATTTATTTGCTTAAAAATAGTTGTCTTGTGTTTTTTATTGATATGATATGTTGATGTTAAAAATATTTTTTTGATGTATTTTTAAATAAAGAATATTTTAAAAAATAACTACTACCGCAATATCAAGCAATTACTTAGAAAATTTATTTTATAATTTAATAAAATAAAAGTTCAAAAATTGAATTATTATTTTTTAATTTGATTTTTTTAATTTATATAAAAAATTTATATATGTCAAGAGTCAAGATCATCCAGTTAGGATCCTCTTTGTAAACCCCCATACTTTTGTGACTACCAAAATCCTTATACTCTGTTTGGCTTGGGTGATGGGAGGGCAGGGCAAGAGAGGGTAAGGAATTAGTTAAGGAAGAATGCTCCCTTCTTATTTTTACTAGCATAATGCGCTCCACCAACATGTTACTAATAATTTTTTAAAATATAAAAAATATATTAAGCATTTTATGTTTCGTTGTCAAGCCATATTTAATAGCATTAAATATAATAGTTAAGAAGTTCAAATGCTTATGGGTCTTGTTGGGTAGCCAACCCCAACGTTTTTAGATCTTGCTTGTTGAGGGGTGCGAGAGACATGACATCATCTGATAATGGCGGAGGCTTTTATCATGCCTCTTGTGTGAGGTGTGATATGTTGAGAAGTTTTTCTAAATTTAATCATAGAATTATGATTAATGTTTAGGAGTCGCCACCTAATATTATAGTCATTAGAAACCTATGGTCTGCGAGAGTCTGAGTAAGGGACTAGTTATGCAAGGAGAAGACGCATCACCCCCAGTGCACCCTACCTAAGATAAGCTGTATTGTTGTTTAATTGTTTTTTTTAAGTCGGGTTTTTATTCATTGGTCTTTTCTAAGGTTTAAGGTAGATCTCTGTTCATGAGGAAGTTTCTATCTTATTATGTTAAATCATAACCGTTCTAAAGTCTGAATTTTAGCATCGCATTTATTTACATCTTATATCTTCAAAACCTGAGAGTGCACTTTATCATGTAATTTTACACCCCACAATTATTAAAGTCTACATTTGGATCTTAAAAAAAAAGTTGAAAAAAGATTTTTGATATGTTGGCTAAATCCTAATGGATAATCAAAAACTAGTTATAATATCTATTTTTGAATTTTTTTTGACATAAAAATAGATGCAATTTTTGTTTTTTATGAAAAATATACATGGAAAAATTTCAGGATTTGATCGTATGCAACAATATATATATATATATATATATATATATTGAAAATGTTTTGAAATTTTTTATTTTTTTTAAATATTTTAGAGAAAACTGGGTATTTTAATATTGGATTTGTATTTTACAGTGTAAATATATAACCCAATATTACAAAAAATTATTAGAAGAATATTTTTAAAAATCATAATTTTTTTAAAGGATTTTTTTATTTTTTATTTTTTTGATTATTATTATTATTATTGTCCATTGGAATTGTGAACGTGAATTATAATTCACATTCCACTCTTCAAAACAATGGAATGGAGAAACGAAGGCGAACCGAGGGAGGCGAACCACCTGGCATGGCGGTGATGGCTGGGAGGACTACTTGAAGCCGACGGTGAAAATGACGGTGGAGTTGGCTACCTAAGTTGGCTGGAGTGGCTGCAGTTGGAAAAGAAAAAAGAAGAAGAAATCTGCAGAGAAGAGAAAGACGTTCACAGTGGCTTATTGCAGACGTAGTGGTGGTTGGCTGGTGGTCTTGGCAACACGTGGTGGTGTTGGTTGCTCAAGGCAGAGGAAATCCACAGACAAGTTGGAGGAAGAGATGTTGACGATGGAGAAAGAAAGAAGAAGAAGCAGAAGAATAAAATCTGCAGCGAGGAGAAGGAGGAGAGAGATATGGTGTCTACTTTACCACTGATAAAACGTCTGTTGGTGCAGGAGAAAGGTTTTTGAGGTGGAATTAATGGTGGGAAGACTGGTGATAAGGGTGGTGGTGGTAGAAAGCCACGGTGGAGAGAGAAAGAAAGAAAAAAAATATGCAAAAACCAAAAAAATCTAGTTTTTTGGTTGGCTTTAGACCCGAATTTCTCCTCCCTCAGGCCATTAAATCCACCTTTATTTATAGATGGTGGAAGAGGACAATCTTTTCTACACTGGGAAAAGATTTTAGCCTTTAATTTAGTTAGAAAGGATCCCAACCGTTAGCTCAAAAGTAGGTATCATGAGTTGTAAATCTGCAAACAAAAGATGATTGAGTTGGTATATTTAGGCTGTCACCAGAGATGATTTATTATCATTTAACCTGAACTAATCATATGGGGTTGTAGATAAAGTGCAGAGGGTCATTTTCGTATAAGATTTGTCAAATTTGGTGGATGTTAGGTACATTAAATGCAGCTGCAAAATAAGTAACTGGATCAGCTTTTCAGAAAAGAAAAAAATAAGATAATAAACAGTGTTAAGTCTTGATTTTGACAAAGTTTATTTTAGTCCTTCATCTTTCAATTACTTTCAATTGAAACCTAATTAATCCTATTTTTTTTATTTAATGCAATTAAACCTCTAATTTCAATAAATTAACTTGGTAAAAATTAAATTCGGTCTCTTAAAATTCTAATATTCTCAATTAAGCCAAAATTAGGCTCCCAAACTTAATTTTTCACCAATTAAACCCAAAATAAAATTAATTTGACCCATTTAAAGTATAATTAAGTCCTTGCACTTAATTAAATCCTTCAATTGGACCCAAATTAATTCTTAAACATAATTAAAATTTAATTTGGCCTATGATTAAATCAAATTAGCTTATTAAAAATTTAATTATGTCACTGGACTCAATTTTTATGCAAATTCATCCAATAATAATTCAATTTGACCTTGAATTTGCATTTTTCTTCATTTTTAGGCATAATAGGGTACAATTAGGTCTTGAATTTACTCAAAAATTGTAATTTTATTTTTTTCTATTTTTGTAGCCCTCTTTGATCTGCTTCCTTCACATTGTCAGTCTTTATTTTATTTTTTATTTTTATTTTGAAAAAAAATTAATTTTTAGGGAATAATCTAGAATTGAGTTACGACACTGCTAAAGGCTAGACTCAACACTATTAGGTTCGGCTGATCAGCAGAACTTAACGCTAAGAAATTCAACCCAACATTAAATGACAAAAAATTATCATCACCTAACTTTTATATAATATAAAAAAAATCATCAATTTATTTTCCTTTTATCATATGAAAAAAATTAAAAAAATCTGAAAAGGCAAAAAAATAAAATTAAACACATTTAGGTTTGGCTGCGAGTTGAACCCAATAGCCTTGGGTCTGCTGCCAAGCCAGATCCAATACCTTTTGAAAGCGATTTAGACCTAATATTTTTTAACATGTTTATGACATCTAAACATTAGTTTTTACAAAATAAAAATACACATTAACTACATAGCTCGCTGAAGTGTATATATATTTGAAAATTTATTAGATAGAAATTAGATAAAAATTCTATGAATCTTTTAGTAGATAATTCCTTTCAATACTAATAAAGTTTATAAAAAATAAATTCTAAATTTTTTAAATCTTTTCACCTTTTTTTTTTATAATTGGTAAATAGTATCACTTTATATGATGGTGCTATTCCCTTTATAGTTTGTTTATCCTACTCAAGGATTTTTATTATTATTATTTAGATTGAAAAAAATATTACAAATTATATTTTTCATAAGTGATGATAATTAGATTTTTTACAAATAATAATATTAAATTTTAGCATTACATTTATATTTATAAATATAACTAATAGAAACTCTTGTTTTGTGATTATGATATTTTATTTTTTGTCTTTTTACCTAACACCAAAATCAATATCTTCAAAATAGTTTTAGCCATACTACATTTCTTTTCTAGTTAAAGATTTTTTCTTCTTCTAAATATTATCTATCAATAAAATATTTATTAAAAAAATATAATGTTGTATTAAAACTCTGAAAGCTTCAATTAATGTATTTTTTATTTGAATTAATTTGAAGTTTAACAATTTAAAATTAATATTTTAATAAATTTTCATCATGTGAGGATAATGTATTTCATAATTATAATAAAAATAAAGAATAATTCATCTACAGATAAAACTTGTACTAAAATATGTAATAAAATTAATAATTCACAGAGTAACCCTTTCCAAAAATTAATGTAAGACGACGACGACGACAAACAAAAAAAAATTCTCTATAGTTTGTTTTTTAAAAAAGAAACTAATATTTTTCTTTGGGCCCTTTAGGCGTTTTAATCCTGACCACGAAAAAATTAGAAAATAAAACAGCCTAGATTGTCATCTGACACACGCCCTAGATCCAGCAAAGTCAACGGTTCTGTTTCTCTTTCATTTTTACGACATTACCAAACAGTCAAACAATCCTTATCCAACACGCTCCAGAAAATCTCCACGGCTATAGTAAATCCATCCTTCAAAACCCTGACTTAAACCCCATTTCAAAACCCTAATTCTCTCTCCTTTTTTCAATCTCTCAAAAAAAACACATTCTCTCAATTGGGTTTCTTTTACTTTATATTTTTGTGTTTTTTTGGCAGAAAATGGAGGGTCTTGTTTGCTCAAACGCTGTCGTTTTGGAGGGCTTCCTCTCTTCTCTCATTGAAGCCGTGGTACTTGAAACAGCCATTGCTGCTTGGAAGGCACTTGCTTTGTCACTTTTCATGGTACAATGTCTCTGTTACTTTGCATAATTTAAGCATTACAGCTTAAGCTTTTCAAAAGCATGAAGCTTTCTTTGGTTTTGTACATGTTTATGATGTTAATTATGAGCAAGGACAATACTTTGAATTTGTGGATCTGTTTTGTACAGTATTTATTTTTTTTATGAGAAAATTAGGGTTTTACTATTTTTGTTCTGTGTTTGTGTGTGCGTGTATTCTTGTTTGTCTAGTTTTTTTATAGTAAAATTGGGTTAATTATGATGTGGGTTTTGTTTGTTGTGTTTAAAGGAGTTTATTTTATTTTATTTTTTGGCTGTGGGGTTTGTGTTATGTTACTTTAGAGGTGCTATTTTTGCGAGGGTTTGGAGTGAGTTTTTGTTCTTTGTTTTTTTTGCTTTCATGGTATTTGTCTGATTGGTGCCCCTTTTGCTCTTCCTCTGTGCATATGGCTTGCTTGCTGTTTTTCCTTGTAGGGCGTTGGTTAAATAAATTTTGACATGGATTTTTCTTTTTCCCCTTCAGAAAAGTAAACCACAACTTTGTTAAACTGGCAAGCATGATATGTATAGGAATAGAATTAGAGCAGAAGCCCTTTGAAAGTAAATGATCTAACTTAAGGAGATTGATGGCTAGAGTGATTCACATACACATTTTGAGAATGCTACTCTCTTTTGTGCATAACAGTTATCATTGAAATGAATTCAACCTTCCTCATTCATGGCTTGGCGGATTTGTTTGTTTAAAATAGTATGTGCTGCATGAGAAATGCTTGGGTTCCATTGAATTTTCTCGCGGTGCTCGTGGGAGACAATTTGTTTCTTCCAACTGGTCTCTTAATTGAGCAGAAATTTGGCTCTCTTTTGTTACCAGATAGGTTCTTTGCCTAACAGATCCAGTGACTTCCCAGAAGAGTCAGGCACAAGTCAAGGGTTTGTGATCTGATCTATTTGTCCCGGTTGTTGTTTATGTACTGTAGTATTGGATAAGTTAATAACTTTCTTTGAGCTGCAGGTTTCCATTTACTGGGCTTCACGTAAGGAAGAAACCTGATCCTGATAATCAAGATGCGAGTGATACCGAGGATGATGAAGACGATGAGGATGGCCAAGATGATCAGGATGATGATGAAGAAGGCGATGATGAGGATGTGCCTGACAAAGGAGAGAATGGTGAGGATCCGGAGGATCCGGAGGATCCAGAGGATGAGCCTGAAGCCAATGGTGATGGTGGTAGTGATGATGATGATGATGAGGAAGACGATGATGATGAGGAAGATGAAGACGACGATGATGACGAGGAGGATGAAGACGACGATGAAGAGGAGGATGAGGAAGATATTCCCCAGCCACCATCTAAGAAGAGGAAATGAGGCCAAAATCATTTTCCTCTTTTTTTCTTATTTTGTATTTTTTCTCTTATTAGATTAGGAGTTTGGGTTAGCAGGGAGCGTAAGCTGGGAGGATTGAGTGTCTTATCTGCATCCTGGTCTAAAAGATTGTGGCAAGTGTGCGGGCACATATTGGTATTTCTAATGTTTAAGAATTCTGTTGCTTTTACTATTGCATATTTCCCTGTTATACTGTGATTCACCCACGCTCAAGAGTAGAATCTTGGGATCCTGCAAGCTGCAAGTGCTTCAGAATCGCCCTCAGCTACAATTGTAGCCGGATTTACCGTGCTCTGTTCAATTATTCTTCATTGCAATGCTTCTATCATCAACTTATTAGAAGTTTAGAACATTTTAATCAATGAACGCCCATTCAAGCATGCCAGATCAAGAATCTAAAATAATCAAAGACGCGATTGCATTGACAGCAAACACAAATGGTTGAAATAGCATTCCTTGAGCAAGAACTAAATACATCGCATACCTCACTACACTGCCACAGGCCTCCAAGCTCTGAAACCCAGTCCTCACGAACATGCGATTTCAGAGTAAATCGGCATGAAAAAGGATATTCTGTGCAGTGGCTGCTCATGGTTAATGCGATATCCATCATCCCCTACTGACAAGATGGAAGAGGCAATATCTTCAACAGCTTGGAATCCGTCACAGGCCAGTTTGATTTGGAATCGAGTGCATATACAGTCATTTAAGATCGTTACTTTCCATTGCAGCTTGTTTTGCACTAGAACTTCTGTTTTAGACTGGAAAATTTCGTGGTCGATTATAGGACTTGGATTTGAGCCTTTTCATCTTAACAAGAAGAGAAAATAGACGAGGCTAAGATTATCATCACATGATTCTAGGAAGAAATTTTTTATCATAACCTCTTTAAACCTCGATGAATTTGGGATCAAGGTTAAGGTTCAAACCCCTGCAACAACTAGACAAATCATTGTCAACGTAAATTTAACAAAATACACAACCAAATTGCTTCCTTGACCACCGGTTAATTAGCCTTGTACAGAGAACATTAAGCATGATTAAATGAAAAATATTTTAAAAAGTAATCTTTACTATACTCACATCGACAAACTCTTGCTGAAATTATATGCAGATTTTGAAAGTAAAAGGCATCATTGAATTATATTGCAACCTCAAAAATAAAACGATTACTTGATACTTCTAGGTAGAATTTAATTATTATTTTTGGAATTGAAAAGACGAAGATAGTAAGAAATTTTATTTTAAAAATATAAGGATTTACTTTTAAATTATTCTAGATACATATTTATTTTATATTTTCACCTTTATTTTTTTAACCAAATACATTTTTGTCTTTTTTGTGTTTTCCCCCCCTCTAATTTTATGTAATTCATATGAATTTTCTCACCGAAATTAAGTTTATGATCTAATTTTATATAAATCATCCATGTCTTGTTTAATTTATCCATAAAGGAATTCTTTTTCGCAACCTCTATATAGATTTAAAGCTACTAAACGAGCCAAGCTTTCAAGACTCCAACATTCTCATAGTGGATTAGTCAAAAGCAGTACAAGTAGTCGAGAGAATATTATGAACGGTGATAGGTAGATGAGATATTCTCTTGCCCTCCTCCATCTTCGATTGGAGAACCTTCTCTACTCGAGTGGTATTTATTGAGCACTCAACCTGATTTATTTATAAAAAAAAAAAATTGATCAGCAGAAATGTAATGATTACATGCTAAATAGCTTTTCAAAAAACAATTCATCCATCAATTACAAAAACTACAAAACAAATTTCTTAAATAAAACTATAAAAATAAAAAATTATTTCTAACAACTACATTTTAAAACGATAAAAATACATAAAATATATTAATTTAAATAAAAATAAATTTAATGTTTTATCAAACGTTGTTTGGAATTTATTCCCAAAAGCTGCCTATAAAAAAAACATTAAATTAATACTTCACTTTAAAAAATATATATAGAAGCAATCAAGAGAAAAAATATATTGCCATCATCTTCACTCTAAAAAAAAAAAGTGATTAATAATAAGTAAAAACTTCAATAAGATTGTGAGTAACTGAGTTTTAGATTTGACGTGGGAGTGAATGATGTTTCCTACTAATCTACTACTTATGAGTAATTTTGAAGTTTTTTCTTCGTATTTACCAATAGCTTCTAAATAAATTAGCATAAGATGTTTGTTAAATGCCAAAATTAAAATTAGGGATAGTAATTTAATTTGAAAGTAATAGATAATCATCTGAATAGATTAAGAAAATATAAAGTATTATTTTGAGTTAAATATTTATAGGTTATATTATAATCTAAATAATAGATTATGTATGAATATTGTTAAACCCCTCCCAAAACATGATCCAAAATATAAAATCAGTATTATATATATAGTAATATTTACATATAACATTTAAAATTTAGTAATTTAACATATGTATTACTATTTTATTTTATATTAAATGATAATTAAATAGTATCATGTCTAAATGGATATTCGAAAAGGATAGATATCTAAATTTATTAATTGATGATAATGAATAAAATAGAAATATTTATTTTAAATATAAACATAAGAGCTTAAAGATATTCCACAAGTTAAATGGGTAGCTATTATCTAGAGAATGGAAGACTTTTAAAGATAAGGCAAAACGTAATCCACACTTCATTATATGCTCCACATCCACCCTTCCCTGTGTGTTCCTAGAAATCCCTGCCTACCTTCTAATTTACTTATTGGGTATTCTTTTCTCTTCTTTTTTTTCTTTTTTTTTTTTTGGCTTGGAGTCAATATATGGTGAGGTCTCTTGACCTCCGAGTCAACTGCATCATGTGTTTGGATGATGAGAAATGAGAGGGCATGTTTTGATATTCTTTTTGGCATGCCAATATCTGTAACCAAACACGAGATTAAAAAGAAAAAGAAAAAAAGAAGCCTTTTGACTGGTATTCCATACCCAGTACCCACCCAGCAGGCCGAAGGAAAACTCCATTAACTGAAGTGCAATTGCTTTAGCCAAATATTTTATCATTTTTTTCCCTGTGAAAAATGATAATGTGTATGATCACAAACAATATTGGTCAAAGGGGACACCTTAAACAACCAATCTTCTATAAATTTCTCGTGGATGCACTAGTCTAATTGTTGATGTATCCTCCTTGTATTCAAAAACCATATATAGTATAGATGTCCATGGTTGACCTTGGTGGGGAAGGCAGCCAGTGTCTGATCTCTATAAAAAAAAAGGTGAAGGTTTTGTTGGGACCTTACCTTTTTCTCGCTATAATGAAATGGTTTGGTGGAGGTTTATTCCTGCTTTAGTTTCCAAGCCAAAACTTGCAAATATTTTATCTGGTTCGATAGTTTCATTTGGCCTAACCTGATCTGATTTGTCAGATACTGTTCTGTTAAAACAGCGATAGTGTCCTTTTGTATCTCGTAATTCTTACACTTGCATGGCGACCTTAAATGCTGGTAAAGAGACAAACACAAGGCATTATTTTTATCAGATGGGCACTTTGTTCACTGTTTGCGTTTTCTGTGCTTGTTTCTACTGGCTGAGTAAAAGCTCAAAATCTGTGGCTTCACAGAGAACAGGAGGGCCTAGAAATATTGTTCAAGGCACTGTTTTTATCAATGGAACAGCTCCAATTGGGAGAACAGACCATGATTTTATTTGTGCTACTTTGGACTGGTGGCCTCCTGATAAATGTGACTATGGAACTTGTAGCTGGGGCAAAGCTTCTTTTCTTAACCTGGTAAGCTTGTCAAGTAGTTTGTGAGAATTGCAGCATAGCTTGAGTTTTTTTACATTTCCTTTCTTTCTTTTTTTGTCTAATATTCTCTTTGTTCTCTGTTCCATGTCAACTTGTCTGCTTTCTAGATATCCTTCAGACAATTATAACTAAGAATCCAACTAGCAGACAAACTATGGTCCATCAATTAATTCTTTCCTAAATCCATTTCTTTAAGTTCATAATCCAGCACAGTAATCCATATCTGTGCTAGCTGTGCTTTACTTGTAGCTTGCATGACAGGTTCGTGGTTGCAGCTATGCAATCACAACTTCATTGAAAGCGAATGCTTGTGTGAAACTGTGTATATATATCAATAATATATAGTTCTCAGTTTTTTTGTTGGCAATTACTATCCTGTAAATCCTTCACACATACAATCACCTTTCGGGAAGCTGCATGTTCTCAAATCTGCCATGGCAAGCTGAAAGGAAAGCACACTAGCACCACTATTTTACATAAAAAATTGACTCTCTAAGCCTTCCAAAAAGAACCAGTCAAATAGAAGTTTTAGAAGAGGCTAAATATTAATAGTGACAGTAAAATATGAAAGAATGTGATAAAGAAAGCAATTATTAATGCAGAGTAAGGTAGGCTATGGACTCTCTCTGTGCGTGAGTATTATTTTCCTTGTCTCTTTTACTTTCTTTGTTTCTTTTTTTCAAGTAAGATCATCAGATATGGACTTAATATATTTCTTTTTGCTTCTCTTTCTTTCTTTTTCCAATTTTTTTCAGGATCTTACCAACCCAATATTGTTGAATGCAATCAAAGGTGAGACTCTTTTACCAAGTTTTACTCATAATTCATGGATAAGTTATAACATAGTCTTGATTGAGTTGCAGCCTTTGCTCCTCTGAAAATCAGACTGGGGGGCACTTTACAAGATAAAGTCACGTATGAAAGACTAGGTGAACCTTGTCCGACATTTGTCAAAAGTAGTTCAGAAATGTTCGGTTTTTCCCAAGGTTGCTTGCCAATGTCTCGGTGGGATGAATTGAACAACTTCTTCAAACAAGCCGGGTAACTAGCTTAAGTCTTCTCATGAAATTAGTTAAAAATGTGTTTAGTTTTTGTTCTTAGTTTCCACAATAGTTGGATTAATATGATGAATCACTATTGAAGTGTTATATTTTGATTTTGAAATACAGGGCTGTTGTTCTTTTCGGGTTAAATGCGTTGAGTGGCAGGACAATAGCGGCAGATGGTTCTGCTGTAGGTGCTTGGAATTCAAGTGATGCTGAATTTCTGATGCGATATTCTGT
The DNA here is from genome assembly GCF_000495115.2 of Populus euphratica. Taxonomy (NCBI): domain Eukaryota; kingdom Viridiplantae; phylum Streptophyta; class Magnoliopsida; order Malpighiales; family Salicaceae; genus Populus; species Populus euphratica. Next base: position 285,648 of record NW_011499912.1, on the reverse strand, counting down.
TAACAAGGGGTACACCATTCACGGTTGGGAGCTTGGTAAGAACTATATGTTTCCTTTTAGCAACTTGAAATATCCTAAATTTAACTCTTAACAGTAGTTCTTAACTTCTTGTAAATGTCTGCTGTTGCTTCCGGTGGCATTAGTAATGGAAGTAACTTTTTTTCTTACATGAAACTCTTCGTAATTTTCAGGAAATGAAGTAAGTGAGCGTGGAGTTGGAACAAGAATCGCAGCAGATCAATATGCATCTGACATAAACAATCTGCAGATGATAGTGCAAACTATTTATGCAGGTTTTGAAGTTAAGCCACTAGTCCTAGCACCAGGAGGGTTCTTTGATGCAAACTGGTTCACACAATTTATAAACAAAACACCTAGATCTCTTCAAGTAGTCACCCATCACATTTATAACCTTGGTCCAGGTAAATAAACCAGCAATCTAGAGAAATATTCTGGTGTTTCAGCAATCTAGTTCAAATATTTTTCGGCTTCAGAACTATTCTGTTCCTTCCAGCCCCCATACTGTGCTTACTGGAGAAGCATGTTTTTTACTTGTTTCTTGCGTGTAGGTGTTGATGATCACCTAATTGATAAGATATTGAATCCATCATACCTCAACGGAGGTTCCCAACCATTCAGAAGTCTTCGAGGGATTTTGAAGACTTCAGGGACTCCAGCTGTTGCTTGGGTTGGTGAGGCAGGAGGTGCTTACAACAGTGGCCATAATCTTGTCACAAATGCATTTGTGTTTAGTTTCTGGTAAGCTAGTTCACACATTTGCTGTATTTTATATGGTTTTCTTTGTTTGGACTTGAAAGCGTGGACATTGATTGTACTGGTTTTCCATTTACCAACAGGTACTTGGACCAGCTAGGCATGGCATCGTCATATGACACAAAAACATATTGTAGACAGACATTGATTGGTGGAAATTATGGCCTTCTTAACACTGGCACCTTTGTCCCCAATCCTGATTATTACAGGTAAATTTTGAACCCAAGAAGTAAACTAAATGATTTTTCTGTTAATATTATTGTTAATATTGTTACTTCAATCCATCAGTGCTCTTCTGTGGCACCGTTTGATGGGAAGAAATGTTCTGTCAACAACTTTCTCTGGGACCAACAACATACGCGCATATGCTCACTGTGCAAAAGCATCGGTAAGAAGATTCGTAAAACTTGATTTGTAACGGAATTTCATGTATCTGCTTGGCTAACGCAATCTGTTCTTGCCATTACAGAAAGGAATTACATTGCTGTTGATCAACCTCGATGGAAACACTACTGTTAAAGTCCATGTTGCAAATGAAAATGTTACCAGCAATGGAACTTTGGTAACGCAACAACAAAATCAAACAACGTTTTCTGGGATGTCTAGGGGTTCAAATATCGATGTCAGTACAAGAGAGGAATATCATTTAACAGCCCTGAATGGTGATTTACACTGTCAAACAGTGCTCCTAAATGGAAACATACTTTCTGTAAATTCATCTGGGAGCGTCCCTCCTTTGGAACCGATTGAAACCAGCCAGTCCGATCCAATAACTGGTGCCCCTTTCTCTATTGTATTTGCTCACCTTGCTAACTCCACTGTTCCTGCTTGTGAGTATGTAGATTGAAAATTGATCACTTGTTCTTTTTTCATGTATAGTAATAAGATTCAATATATTGGAGCAAAAAGTTTTGAGCTCTATGATGTGAAAATGCAACTAACATGGAATTTAAAAAAATAAAATATGCATAATCTTGTTAATACATGAGCAAGCATATGTACCAGGGCCATTAGTGACAGACACAGACTTCATCGACGAAACTCGCCTCATTCAGCCACGATTCTACAAGACTATAACTGTTTTCAAGAATTTATATTACACGTATGGTTGCCAAAATTTTTGCTTCATGGACTGAAATTTCTAGTCAATCTTTTGTCCATGCCCACATTATAGCACAGAATAGCCATGTCATAGGGCTTTATCCCTCGTTCCAATATCCAAAACAAATTTCCTGATGTTGGTAGACAGGGAAAACAAGAAAAAAACTAATTCTTGGAAACTATCAAGGCAGAAAAGACAAGAGAATGAAATTCCACGAGCCATTCAAGTCGAAGCAACTTGCTGCTCTTGCAAAGCAAGCGGGATGGCTGGTCTCCAACTTGTGCCATCTGGACTATCCATAAGAGCAATGCCCAAAGCAGCTAAATCCTTCCTAATAGCATCCGATTTTTCGTAGTCTTTGTCCTTTCTTGCTACAGTTCTCTCCTCGATTTTTTGCAATATTTGATCTTCTGTCAGCTTTGCACGCCTCAGTGCCTTTTCCCTCAATTGCTGCAGAGCCTGCAGCAGGAAAACGGTTTAGTAAATCATAGCTAGAAGGGGAAAGATTAAAAAAAAAAAAAAAAAAAAACAAAGAGCTTTTATCAGCACACACAAAACTAAGATTCACTCTGAGAGACACTAAACAGCTAAAAGAAAAACTGATGGCGATAATTGCATAAAAGGGCAGGCAAGCAATCAAAAAGCTTTCTGGGAGTAACAGGAGAACAGATGAAAAACAATATTGGAGGAAAATAAATGCATGTTGGTGCAGCAATTTGAGAATGACATGGATCTTATCTGTGTTATAATTGGGAGAGGGGAAAGGGTATTGTAGTCTGCATATCTAAATCGGTAATGCATTAGTGATGTTCTAACAGTAAGCTACCTCATTGTAAGTTTGGGGCATCAACCCTAAGACCATAAGAGCATTTCTGACCATCTTTTCCAGAGCAGCAATTGACTCTATTCGCTTTGTTTGTTTCTTTCCCTGAATGGATCATTCATTCAATAATAAACAGCACAGAGGTTAGAGGGAGAGAGATAACCAAATTTAAACCCTAAAAAACTCATACCACCCACTAAAGCTATCTACAGCTAACACACCTATGTACAACCAAAGTAACTAACATCCATAAAAATAAACATTTGTCTGAATCTCATTACCTTTCGAGTGTGTAGCATATCATTAATGGTTTTTAATGGATCAGATAGTGCAGACAAGAGGACAGGAGTGTGAAGATCATCTGACATCGAGGTGACAAATGTATCGTGAAACTTATTGATGTCATTTATAGTGTCAGGTGGGATGGCATCCTTCTCAAATGCCACACGATGCTGGCTGAGAATATTTTCACAATCATGTAACGTCTGCAACCAAATAATCACATGAAATAAAAGACTGAAAATATTTCTTCAATGAAATAAAATACAAAAGACTTCTAGGTTAAAAACTTCTCCTTTTTTGTCTAGAATGTAAAACCATGAGCACATATATTAAGCAGTAGAAACCAAAAGTTGATGGAAAAATTTATATGCTTGCCATTTATTAAAGAACTGAAAGTATTCTGTCTCCAGATTGTAGCATCTTTCTATCATAGGAGCAAAGATATATATATAATAACAAGATTGCACATGAAACCAGAGCAAACAAATGCCACCACAAGGTCTGACTGGTTATGGGGGGGTGTTTGCTTATTGCGGTACCTGATAGATGTAAAATATACGTTCTGAAGCGCTTTCAAGCTGCACATCAGAGTAGTTGACTGGGGATCTATAGTGGGTCCCCAACAGGAAAAGTCTCAAAGCTAATGGATGGTAAAGATCTATAACCTGGATAAAGAAAAAATGCCATTAAGAATCATGTAAACATGGATGATAGTTCCAGTACTAGAGAACAGGCGGTAGATTCATAAACTACAATAACACAAAATATCATCCAATATGGAATCCTTTACCTGCCTAATTGTGAAGAAGTTTCCTAATGATTTGGACATTTTCTCTGAGTCAATAGTGACAAAACCATTGTGTACCCAGTAGCTTATATTACTATCTCTGCATGCAGCACAGCTCTGAGCAATTTCATTTTCATGATGGGGAAACACAAGGTCCATTCCACCACCATGGATGTCAAACGAGTGACCAAGATAAGCAGCACTCATGGCACTGCACTCGATATGCCACCCAGGTCTTCCAGGACCCCATGGACTATCCCAAAAGGGCTCACCCTCCTTTGCAGACTGCCAAAAAAAAGTGTAACAACACAATGAATTAGCCAATATGAATAGACAGGTTGAGTTCCAAGATGTGCCACATACAGAGTTGAACTTTTGCGGGAAATTAGATATACAATGAAACAGGTCCAGTATCTAGATGTGTGCTTTTACATCACGATGCTAACCACCTTTGATTTACACACCTATGTCAACTAGATTTTACCATGGTTTTTTTTTTGTTGTGCAGGATTTGGAAACCCAGCCCAACACTTTAACATCAGAAACAAGCACTCTTCTACTCTGTGTTTCCATGTACGTGGCTGGAATCAAGAACAACACAGTACTACAATTAGACAGTACCGCAGCCAGGCTCAAAAGAAAAAAACATATGGTAAGAGGTGAGGGGATTCAATAGCACAGCAGCATCAGCAAATATAACCATCTCAGATAATTTCATGTCTCACATCAAGTACTCATCATTATCAGTGTCTTACAGACACTTACCTTCCACAATGCAAAATCAGCAGGGTTTTTCTTTCTCGAGTCCACAGCAACTCGTTCACCAGCTCGATTATCTTCTAGTTTTCTTCCAGACAATCGCCCGTATTCAGGTAATTTGTCAACAGAAAAGTAGACATCCCCATCAATTCTGTAGGCATATCCATTTTCAAGAATCTGCTAATATGGCATGTCAATAAATCACTATTCAAAGTATCAAAGAAAAGCATATGAACGAGAGAGAATAAATACTGAATGGACCATTTCACCTCATAAAGACCATGCTCATAGCAATGCACTGTATTTAATAATCAAATAGGAAGACATAGAGATTCAAGTTCAAGCAGGATCAACAAATTACCCGCTCAATCATATCAATTATTTGGGGCATGTGATCTGACACACGTGGCTCAAAAGAAGGCGGAAGGCAATGAAGATACACCATATCATGAAGGAATTCTTCACAGTACCGTTTACTCAAACTGATAGGATCCTCTCCTAATTCATTCGCTCGAGCAATTATCTACAGAATTCGAAAATTGCAACTCAGCTTATCCTGTCATACCAGTATCAAAAAGCAGTTGGCAACCAAACTCTTGCACCAAAATAACATCAAATCCCCTATCCACCAAACCACATTAAAAACAAAAGGAATCCTCAAAACAACATTTTCAATACAGAAACACTACAAACTGCTACATTAGTCATCATTTCACATTCATATGTAGGGCGCCAGTTTATCTCCCCTGCATCAAAATTATGTAATTTACTTGTGGAACCTACTATTCATGCTCCTCAAGCGCAATCCAGATTGCCACGTCATGCAATCATTTTAATGTAGATGAAATAAACCAAATTTAATTACAACCTTAACAAGACAAAAAAAAAGAGTAAAGAGACCAACTAACCTTATCATCAACATCGGTGAAATTTCGAACATAATGAACATCATACCCCAAATGCTTTAGATACCTGCCTAATTACCAGCCACCAGAAAAAACCCTTGTCAGTAACCATCTAAACATGGATTCTTACAGCTTAAAAAGAGAAAAAAGAAACTGAACAAACCTTAATAAAACATCAAAGGTAACATATACACGAGCATGACCAATATGGCTTAAGTCATAAGCAGTGACACCACAAACATACATTCCAACTTTACCCTCGACTTTTGGCTTAAATAGCTCCTTTTTTCTACTCATTGTGTTGTATAGCCACAATTCTGATGATTGACTTGCAGCAGAGGCATCTCCACCGTTGGTTTTGATTGAGGGCTGTGATGATGATGTTAGAGAGGTGAAGAAACGGTGTAGTCTTGTCTTCTTGGTGGGAGAAAAATGGGTCTTGATTTTGACTGAATGGAGGAGGTAAGATTTTGTAGGCGGTGGAGAGAAGCAGATTGAGGTCAGGGGTTTGTAGTATCTGTAAAGACTGCCCATGCGCTCCTCTCTCTGTTGCTCTGTTTCAATGGGTCTTCTCTTTCAGCTTCTGTCTCAAATCGTAAGGGCAAGCCTCAACAATATCCCCAATCTATATGGATAAGTTTGATTTGGTCCCCATTCTATTTTTCATCTTGATTAGATCATCTCCGTTCCAGAGGATTTCATGGCTTCCTTGACTTTGTTTTAAACTTTTAATTATTAATTAAGTCATTTATGATATTAATTTATTACAATGTTTCTCGTCAGCTAATTGAATATTGAATATTATAAATTAAAAAAATGTAAAAGCTGTAAAAGTTTTTATATAGTTTTGATCTGACAAGTAAGTTTTACACCATTTAAATGATTATTTCAGAGAATTTGATGATTTTTTATTAAGAAAAATAAAAATAGCTTGAATTTCGGGTGATTATTGAGTATCTAGTAGTTTTGTGACTCGAAAACTAAGAAAATATGTGATTACGAGTTCATGAAAATTAAATGGATTTTATGAGATTGCCCTTGAATGTTCTATTTATTTTAGAGTAAATACATTGTTTGATCCCTCGAGTTTTATAAATTAGTTAAACTAGCCTCTATACTTTAACTTGAGGCACAGCAACCCTTTTTCTTTTGATTTTTTGGGCACTCCCCATTCCTTCGTATTATTTGATATGGTATTAATAATTATTTTTAAAATATATTAAAATAATATTTTTTTATTTTATTTTTAATATTAGCATGTTAAAATGATCTAAAAATATAATCAATATATATAAATTTAAAAAAAATAAGATTTTGATATTCCATATAAAAAGATTTAAAAAACAATTAATATATATAAACTATATATATTGTAAACGATGAAATGTTTTTTTATCTCATATTAGAGATATAATCTATCCTTTAAGGTTAAAATATTTATTTAAAAATATGGTAATAATTATTTTTTATTGTATTTTTTACTAAAAAATATATTAATATAATATTTTTTATTTTAAGATAAAATATATATTTTTATAAATCTTTGTTTGGACCGCAATTTAAAACTGGAGCTAAATAATCCAAGGTAAGTAAACTCACAAAAAAAATATCAACCAGTAAATATTATGGCAAGAAATAGGGACGGGTCATCATAAGAGTAATTATTACGTTTTTTAAAAGTGTAAAAGTTGGTTTATAAAGATGTGTTTGTGTTAATATATTAAAGGATGAATTTTAGTGGGAAGAAATAGAAAATAATTAAAATAACATTATTGAACTCTTGTTTTGGAGTGCAGCATAAACATTGGTTTGCTGGAATTCAATTTTTTTATTTATTTAAATTGATTTTTTATATTTTTTTAGATTATTTTGATGTAATGATTTTAAAATAATATATTTTAATTTATTTATGAATAAAAAATAATTGTAAAAAATAATTCCATTTACATTTTCAAACACTATAAGTGGAAAGAGAGATTTAAAAAAAAATATCAACGTGATGGCAAGAAATACAAATAAATTATAGCATTTAACGATACGATGAAAAATAGTTTTTGGTTAGTAGAAGATGTTGCAGACCTCCTTTAAATGATTTTGGTGTCTCTTACTTGCCTATGTGTCCTAGCGTCATTTTTTTTTATTTTTTTTATTTATTAAAATACTAAATTCTTTTTATTTTTAACTTGGAGTGTGTTTGATATTGTTATAGTTTTTATAATTGTAATTTTAAAAAAATTATTTGGTGAAAAGATACTTTTAATTGAGACTGATTTGATATTTATATATGTCTAGTTAAAACTGTTGTTGAAATTAAAACTGAACAAAAAATAATTTAATATGATTGATTAATAATACTCTTTAAATTGAGGTTATAGAATAACTAATATATATATATATATATATATATATATATTAATAATTTTTAATTTAAATATTGTAGATTTAACTATTGTTGTCACATCATTTAATATATAATATTTAATATAAAATATTTTTTATTATTTTATTAAATTATCTACAATTCTATCACGTGTGTAATTCATCTGACAAGAATTATAATTTTTATGGTTTTTTGAGAGTGCAATAATAATATCATGTAAAATATTATCATGAATAAAATTAAAATTATGATCAAATTCTACAAATACTAATTTATTATGCAACCTTTTTCTAATTGATATAGTATTATTAAATATTATTTAACACTAATTTTTTAAATAAAATACAATTAAACTTTATTACCCCCAGACTGTACAGCAATAAGCTACGGGCAAAGACTAAACTACTCCCAATTGCTATTCTAGAGACTTTTTCATGGAAATGACACGGCATTGCACTATTCTAGAGAGCATGACTCCCGAACAAGGTGAACAATGTTTTTTCAATGAGTTTTAGCTCTTGTTAATAATCTATAAAAACATCATCTTTTATATCAAATATTCTACAATCTTTCCGACGTCTATCTAGAAATTCATACCAAACATAAATAATCACAGAATCTACTATTCAACTCAAGAATTAAGTTATGAATTAATTCGATTGTCTCAAGTTAATTAAAATAATCTTATTTTATTTTTTTATTAAACAAAATTTTGATAAGATAAATTGGACTAAATTGAACCAGATCAATATTTATTTTTTTATTTTTTTATCTGGGCTCATACCAAAGGCAAGGTCGATCCACTAAGGTGGTTGGAATTTAACAATAATGACTCCACACGAAAAACCAAAATCAATGATCTTCCAGCTTCTTGATGCCATGTCCTGTAATAAGAAATGAATCATGAGACAGGCAAAAAAGAAGAGAGAAAGACAAGGAAACCCTCAAAAAATTTCAACTTGGCGCTCCTTCATCCCTCCAAAACCAAAATACACATCAAAATATATCTCCCGCCACAACCAGAGAGAGATAATCAAAGCGCGAATCTCCAAACTCCAAAGCAAAGCAAGAAAGAACCTTTCTTTTGTAGAGGTCTATAACACTAGTAACCTGTTCTGTTCTTGTCTCGCAAAGCATAGTCTCGCAAGCATGGCAGTTACTTCAAGTCCTGTCGCGTTGAAGGAAAAAGAAGTTGTAGAGAAGAAGAGTCGGTCAAAACGTCCTGGAGTTCGTGTTGTTGGAGGGAGGATCTATGATTCTGAAAATGGGAAGACTTGTCATCAAGTAACGAGTGATTCTTTTGATACAATTTTAGATTATAATAAGTGAACCTTTTTTTTCTTTGTTTGGTTGAGGGAGGGTGCTAGAAAGTAGAACATGAAAGAAACCTAAGCTCCAAGTTTCAGTTCTTGGTTTTTTTTTTGTTGGGTTGATCCGAAGAGAACCCATGAATCTACTTTGTATGATTTCTCCGTTGATAGAATTTTAGATATTACGTATACTTTCTTGATTGTTTTTATGTCTGGCTGACGGGAAGATGCAAGAAAACGAAAGAACCCTAAGTTTCGAGTTTTAGCTCCTAGTCGTGGTTATTTGAAGAGAAGCCATGAATTTACTCTCACGATTTTTTATTGATAGAATTCTATACAACAAGCAAACCCTACCATGGTTTTCTGTTTGGTTAATGTGAAGATGTAGGAAAGCTAAAGAAATCTAAGTTTCAAGTCCCTTTTTAAGTTTTCGGCTCATTTAACAATGACCCATAATTGCTTTTGTGATTTATTCATCTCTTAGTTAGTATATTCATGATTTATTTATCTCGTAGTTTACTTTGTGTATATGCTCAATTATGCTCTTTTTTGCCTAGTATCTCCTTGCGATTCTGTTTGTTGATGATAGTATGTGGGAAGGTAAAATGAAAGTGGAATTCGGGATCTTTTCCTAATGATGTTAAGAGCACTTGTTTTGGTCAGTTACATTAATTTTGTTGTTTCACACGAAAGCGAATCAAGAAAGTGGTTTGGTAATGTTATTATCTCTAAATCGGTGGTGGTAGTACAATTGATGGGCTCATTGATCTTTTTTCCATGTCTGTTCTCTTTGTAATTGATATCCTTCTTTGTTTTGTCCTTGTTTGTTTAAAATCATCGAAGTGCCGCCAAAAAACAATGGATTTTGCTGCAGCATGTGCAATTCAGAAAGGAAACAAACTATGTGCTCTCAAGTTCTGCCACAAATGCCTGTTAAACAGGTTAGCTTGGTGACGCAATTCTCGTATAACAAACTTCGTCAAACAATTTAAGGAGGTTTTTGCATTTAGTTTTTTTCTCAATACATTTTGGCTGGTGGTGTTTTAGATACGGAGAGCAAGCAGAAGAGGTAGCATTGTTGGATGACTGGCAGTGTCCCAAGTGTAGGGGCATTTGCAACTGTAGCTTCTGCATGTAAGTACATCAATGTTTGACTTGTACATCATGTTTGAAGTTCAGTGATGATATTATTGGATATAACTAGTCTTCTTGGTGAATCTAATAGAATACAGTTTTTCCAGGAAGAAACGAGGCCACAAGCCCACTGGAATACTTGTCCACACAGCCAAGGAAAATGGGTTTTCTTCTGTCTCGGAACTGCTGCAGATTAAAGGTTCTGAAAATTTGAATCACAACAAGGATGTGAAAGCCAATGATGTTTCGTCAAAGAGTGCGTCGTCACATAAGGTTTGGAAGTGTTTGCTAACGATGGTCCTTTGTTATGATTATTAGGCTGCTTCATCCATGGGATTTCTGATTTGCCGTACGTATACGTCAATTGATGCTTTAACAGGAGTCTACAGTCGCTTCTCCATGGAAACCAGGGAAGGAAAATTCTTTCGATGGAAACATTGATACGAATCTGCATCCTCAGAATTTAACACCCATCTCTGCCGAGAAGAAATCTAAGAAAACAAAACGGAAAGGACTGAAGGAAGTTGGTAGTAATGGTAACAGGGATGCTGAAATTAATTTAGAGGAGAGTGGTCAGAAGAAAACAAAAAGGGAAGGACTAGGGAAAGTTAGTAATGGCAGTACGAAGGGTGGTTATAAGAAGCCTCTAGTTACTGAAGATGTTTATGAAAATGAAATGAAGAACAATGAAATAGATAAAGGTGATGTTGCAAAGGAAAAGAAGTCCAAGACAAAGTCCATGGAACTTTCCAAGGGCAAAGTGAAGAAAAATAAGAAGGATGAAGATTCTTCTGAAAAGAAAAGGAAGACTAGGGCACATCCTCAGGAAATTTCTAAGAAAGAATTGAAAAATGGAAAGAATGAAGATGCTTTTGTTGAGAAAAAGACTAAGACACAGCCTCTAGAGGTTTACCAGAATGAAGTTTTACTTGGTGCAAATTGTAATGGTGGAATAGTTTGTGGCTTTAGAAGTGATAAAATTCAAACGGAGACCAAGATGGCTGGAGACTCATGCAAAGTTGACAAGTTTCCTGCAGAATTTCAAACCAAATCAAAGACAGCCAATGAGAGGCGTACCATTAAACTTCAGAACAAAGAAATTGACGTGGACATTCAATTGCCTCAGGGAACCTGCTTAACGGCTGTAGCAGGCATTGAGTTACCTCCCGAGACTGTTGGTAATGCATTGCAATTCTTGGAATTTTGTGCTAGTTTTGGTAAGGTATGAACAAGTCTTCTATTACTATTGAACCAAATGAAGCATTGTGACAATTTCCACCAAGTTTAATTATGTAAATGGATGATAATTGTTGCCACCGTGCTGTAGTTTGTTTCCATCTTCCCTGTTCGTTATTCATGACTTTGTTGATTGTCCTTGTTCTTCCCCCCTGATTAGGTTCTTGGTCTGAAGAAGGGGCAAGCTGAAATTGCACTCAGGGAAATAATAAATGGACGAAGAGGGCGTCGGTTGCAATCCTATCATCTAGCCCAGATTCATATTCAGCTACTGTCTCTGATTCAAAAGGATATAGGAGAAGAGTATGTAATCTATTACGTTTTCTAATTATTCTCAACCACTTTTGCTTCGTGCGGGGACAGGAGAATGACAATTTTGTGGTTTCTTGTTCAGATCTCCACCCCTAACTACAACAAATGAAAACTCATGGTTTCAAGCTCTCAGGAAATATGTCTCGAAATGCCATTTCTTATCAAAAGAACTTCCCTCTAATTGTTTTGACTGGGGTAATGAAGGATATGATAAGTTAGACAGCGCAGAAAAGCTTAAACTCTTGAATCTTATATGTGATGAAGCTCTTAATACCAAGTAAGCGACAACAACAGAATGAGGAAATGGGTCCTTTACATTTGGTTCTACAATAATCAATCTGTGTTGACAAAACATTTTACTATCTTATTTTGATTGTTTATAAATATGTTTTCCAGAGAGTTACGCAGTTGGATTGATGATGAAAACTCTAAATTTCTTGAAAGACAGAAGGAAGCCAAAGAAAAAGTTCTTGCAGCGAAGGATAAGGTCATAGTCATTGTAAATGGCAATGTTGGCCTTTCAGTGATGTGAGTGAATCCATCCTTTGTTTGCAAATTAATTATTTTCTCTTTTTTGTTTGGAACAGGAGAAAAAATTGAAACAGAAGATGCTAGACGAGGTGGCCAAAGCTATTGTTGAGAAAAATGGTGCTCCCATTTCTGTTTCTAACCATAAAGAAATGGTTTCACGAATAAAAAGTGAAGCTGCACAAGCCCACTCAGAAATGCTGGAGGCCATGGCACTGAAGAGTAAGTGCATTTCCACTTTTGAAGTTAATGTGATTGCAAAATATAACTTTTGAAGCTAGCGTGATTGCATAAAAATGTTTGCTTTGATTTTATTAAATACTGTTAGATATTCAGTGGGCTTAGGTGGTTTGATAGTCTTTTGGGTTTGTTGCTCTATACTAAATAATTGTTATGCTGGCCACTGGAATTTGGTGCCAAAATCAAGATCAGACAAGGGATAATTTTTTTGGTTTTTCTTTCCATGTATACACATGACCAACTTTTGTAGAAGGCTACTAGATAAGAATTATTTGACCTGTCGAAGAGAATGCCCTTAAATTTTGAGAAGAAAGACATTTACAGGAAACTGAAGAATCTGAGATCAAATTATATCTTTTGAAACATCTATCATATGCTTGCTAGTAGGATTTGTTATATCAGTTCTTTGCATTAATCTATTGTTCTTTTTTGATCGTACATGCAAATTTAATGTATAATTTGCAAACATATATATTTAACCTTTACCTGCAATGGCCAGAGAGATTATTATCCAATGCTGTCAGAACAGAGCCTGTCCTTCTGGACGTTGATGGCCGAGCTTTCTGGAAACTAAATGGCTACAATGGTCAATCAGATATTCTGCTTCAAGGTCAGGATGCTTCGTTTGTTTTCATTTGTGTGTATGAAGTAAACATGCTGCATATCATCATTTATTTTTCTTGTACAGATATGGGTACATGGAATTCTGTTGCACCAAGTGAAAAATGGTTGGTATATGCTGATGAACAGAAACTGGAAATTGAGAAATACATCACTTCCTCGAGGTAATGACATTGATTGATACATCTTTTGCACTGAGAAGTCATCTTACAGTTTACTTCTAGCTCCCCATGCTTTCCCCTTTTAGAAAGAAAATTTTTTTAGGACTGGAAAGCTCGTAACCAGTAGGAACTTACTAGACATTTACCTTTTGGAGATTTGATTATTTGTATAGGTTGGTGCCTAATACCCACAAGCATATAACTTAATTACCCCAGCATTGCGGTGTGATTGGTATTAAAATTACTAGAAAGGAGAGGTGACTTGTGAAGGGAGACATGCTAATGCCATATGAATCTCACCTCTTACATGCACTTCTAGGGACTTCGTTTATCATGTAGAAATCAGAAGAAGAAAATGTTGGCCCCTTTTGATCTGAAATTAAACTAAACTAGAATTGTCATCATTCACTTGTTGTGCAACCACCTGCCCAAAACGCACCATGATCTGTTCCTCTTGTGCAGTTCATGTGCGAGAAAGAAATGCACGACAACTTTCTGTTGGGATGCATGTTTGACCTATCAAAATCACACGTTGTGTCTTCTCATTTGTGTTTATATTTAGGAATCTGATATTATTGTGTATATGGGTCTACATGTAGGTACTTCTTGCAGGTATCCTGGGCAACAAAGTTGACCTTGTTCTTGAAGGGCGATGCTATAGCCTATAATAGATATATTTGATCTAATTATCGCATGTTCTTTTCTTTTTATTTCTTTTTGGTTGATATGCTTGACCGTGTTAAGTTCTCTTTTGATTTCAGGACAAAAAGGCTTAGGGTTCAAAAAGCTACCGAAACCCCTTCAATCGACGCATTAAAATAAGATCGAGGTAAGAAGAGAGTCACCAATAGACGTTTTAGGCAAAAATGCTCCGAGTTCCTCAAAATTGCTCGAGTTCTTTTTATTTTTATTTTTGTCTCTTGTTTACTTGCGTGCAATGATATGCAAAGCCAGGGCAACCTGTCCCCTCAGCTCTCGCATAGTTTGATCGCAACATGGTCAATGGCATCTGGAGATTTTGACTCCTTTTTGGCATGCCTGGGATGATGATGAAAGTTCAGAGGAACAACTGCTGTATTTTACCCTCCCTGTAAAGGCTATTTCCTCTTCTTGTACACATGCACAACATTGTTAGGTTAAAGCTTTTCAAATGCTAGAGGTTTGCTTCCTGGACTTCTTGCTTGGTATTTTGTGCAATTGTAGTAGGATTCACATTGCGGCAAAAAGGAACTTCTCCAATCCTGTTAGAAGACAGTGTCTTGCACATCTGTTGCCATTGCTAGTTTTTATAGCACTCGTGAATGGATCTTTTTTGTAAAAACAGGAGTAATTGTTGGATTAGCTGCCTGTGTAGAAGTTCTCACTTTCAGCCTGTTGAGCTAAAGGAAAGGTTTTTTTTTTTAGCACAATAGAATGGTGAGGTTGAGACTTGAGAGCTTGCCGCTGCATTTCCTTTGCCAGTACAGATTTTTATAGTCCCTTAATTTTTGAAATTTGATCGAGTGAGTCTATTAAAATAAAGATTTATCTTTTTTTTTTAAAATATGATTTACATTGAAAGCAAATAAAAAAGATAAATAATTTAAAGACTGAAAAAATAATTTAAGCTCCACAGTCTATACTCTCTTTGCTTATAAATTTTAGTCTGGTATGCATTCTACTATCTTATTTTCAAAAAATATATATGATGTATGTGGCATCATCTAAATATTTTGATTAAAACTATTTGCAATCAATAAAATGATGCGTTCGCAAACTGCGGCGCTAATATGCACTTTGCTTGTTAATCCTAAAAGAATGGCTAACCTCTGCACCTAAAAAGAATTATACGGTGAATGCTACATAGGTCTTGGTGAACGTGAGAGCTCAGCATGAAGTGTGAAATATAGTAGCATATGTCGCTGAATGTGCCGATAAACAACTGTAAAAGCAAGTTTAACCTGTATGGAAGCCTCTCACTCTCTGATCAAGCCAGGGAACAAACCTTGTCTGCAAATGAACATCGACATGTTTGCGGTTAGCGCAGGTTGTAAGGTAAACTGGAATGTTAAGAGTGCTTGTTTTTGTTGTAATTATTATAATTGTGGTTTGAAACAAATGAAAAAATCACTTTGTTGTGGTGTGTGTGGGGTTAAAATGATGGTTTGATTTTATGCTTGGGTATGATATATTTGGTTAAAATTATGGTTTATATTTTATATAAAATGATAAAAAAAACATTAATTTATTGTTTGTTTTAATAGAAAATATAATATTTAGTACAAATAGTAATTAATATAAAAAATTTATTTATTATTTATTAAAAAATAAATATTATTATCCTATTAAACTTGTTGCAATACATTATAAACATAATTTATACATTAAATTTTCTAGTGCCCATATATTTATGATTGCAGAATCACATCTATTAAAGTTTTAGCAGTAACAAAATTATAATAACAATGACACTTGTTAAATATAATATCTTGGATCGATTTTCTTTAGATGTAGTTATATAATATTATTGATGTCATAACAATTTAAACTTAATGATATTATTGTAAAACATGCCAATATTTTCTTTCAAAACACAACAATTTAAACTTGTATTTTATAAGGAAACACTGATATATTTTGCTAAAACTTTAATTGATATAGTTCAACAATCATAAATACGTGGGCATCGGAGTGGGCATCGGAGAGTTTCATGTATGAATTATATTCGTGATGAAATTATAAGTTTGATGGAGCAATAATATTTATTTTTTAATTAAAAATAAAATAAATTTTTTTATATACCAATTATTGTTTGTATTAAATATTATTTTTCCCATTACAACAAACAATAAATTAATTTATAACATTTTTGGTCATTTTATATACAATAAAAACCTCAATTATAATTTTAATCAAAGATATAATGCCATGATTTTTGAAAAAATAAAGTCAAACTACAATTTTAACTCCTTATACATTTATAAACCAACCACATAAAAAAATCATTTTTTTAAAATCACGTTCACAATAATTATAGTGTTTTTTTTTTGAGATATTTTTGTGGTTGTGATTTAAAAAAAAAAATTTTAAAAATATGGTGAGCTAGATTAGTTAGATTTAGTTACATGTTTTTTTATTGTACGTAAACTTAAAAAATATGTATAAAATGTTTGGTACATGTGTGGTTGCAGTTACTTTTTAAAATGTTTTTAACTTGAAAATGTATTAAAATAATATATTTTTATTTTTTAAAAAATATTTTTAATATTAATGTATCAAAATGATCTAAAAACACTAAAAAAATATTAATTGAAGCAAAAAAATAATTAATTTTTTTGAACAATACTTTTAAAACACAAAATAAACAATATTTTATAAAATATAATTAAAAAAATATAAAAATTGATTCATGAAAACTGCATTTCAAATTTATTTTTTTAATGAATCCTGTAGTATAAAATATTATTTTTATAAATACGTTACATCGTTTTTTACACCACAAACGTAACATAAAAGCAGGTGCAAAGCAGACTAAAAAGAGCCCAGCACTTTAATGAAACTTTCATGCGTGGTAGAAAAGAAGTATCACTCTGATAATTACAAGTGTGGTTTTCTCTCTCTTTTCTAATGTATGCTTTTCAAGCTATCAAGTCTTGAGACGATAGCTATCAACTCAGAAAGGAAAAGAAAAGAACAGGTCTAAGAAAAAGAAAAAAAGAAGTAAAAGCTTGAGAAAAATATGTCCACTTGTATCAAAAGGCCATCATATGAAAAGCTTACCTTGTTTAATGCTACTGCAGCAAAGACGATTGTCATCTATATAGGTTGCTTGGAGACCCATCATCCAGGATCCCACTGATGTATCGTCATGAGCATAAGTCTTTAGAGATGCGCTGCACGTAATAAGTAACCTGGATTAGTTTGTAGCTCACGTGGAGAGTGATGAAATTGTCTGATCTTAACTGAAGTAAAATTCTGCACATGTGAATAACACAAGGATGGGCTACTCAATCACCAGGACTTCTCATAAGAACTAAATAGCTTACTTGCAATTAACACCATCAGAAGTCTGGTTCTTATACTTCAGAAAAGCATGCTGGAAGACTTCTATCCACTTCACATATGGCTCAATGACCATCATACAAAGAGGATTGAGGGTTTTGGACTGCTAATGTAGTAGAACTATACGATCTAATATTAATCCTAGAGTTCCTATCATGTACCAAATTGCAAGGAGATGCAACCCCCAAGTCCTGAATAAACCCAAGTCCATCCTCACCATTAAAATTTTAACATGATTTCTTACTAAAGCTTTCCCAGTTATAGAATTTATAACCAACCTGTTTATGTCAATATACCGAGCCAATTTTTTGGAGAGTATAAGAAGTGAACCAGCTGCATGCCGGAAGTACCTGAAATGATAAGAGATTGATGTTTATCCAATTTCTCGCCATTCAAGCAGTCTTCAAAACCATAAAGTGATGGCGCAGATATCAACCAAAATTATCAGTAATACATAGATAGGAAACATCTTATTGCGTTGTCATTCACAAGTTCAGCCACTTACGATTTTTCATCTCCAAATTTCCACCATTCAGGTTCATACCATGGGCTTCCCCTGAAAAACAACAAAAGGTCATATACCCTTGAAGCAAATTCCAATAACCTCAAAATTGAAATGTTCCAGGGCTGAGAAAAGCTAGGAACCTCAAGCTGCTTTGAAAAAAATAACAAATTTTCACATGACTTAAAAGTAAGAATTGGCAAATTGATGACTTTGCCCAAATGAAAGTATGAATGAAATGCACACATGCGTTGTAATTGTTGGATCAATACGTAATTATAAATGCAACAGAAAAATGGAACAATGCAGATATGTATTTTTCATGCTTTCCAAACCAGGCAAACGCTCTTGAAGGAAATGATATATTAACTTTGCATAAATTTTACCAAGCAGATCAGAATGACAGCACTGAAACATGATGGTGGATAAGTTAGGAGAATAATGCCAAGTAATATGAATTTAATTATTCCAAATATATGGGGAAGGAAAGCCCAAAATTTCCATTAAATACTTAATGAAACTATAAAGCAGTTATACCGCATATTTAGATATCTGCAAAGCATCTAGGTAGTGAAACATAATTAGGGAGAAATAATATTAGATAAAACACGTACTCTTCAGTTACAACTTCTCCAGATTTCATACAGCCAATGTATGCACTAGCTTGACTGCGACGATGTTCAAGAAGTTCAATTAATCCCTCTACACAAGAAAACACAGCAAACAACAATGGAAAGAAGTTTTAATGAATAAAAGTTGAATATCCTTCGTGTATGTTCAAATAACCATATAAGACATTGAGCTATACCAAGATCAAGATTAATATTGTTATCAGCTTTTACATAAAATTCCGCATCCCATGTTTGCACAGCAGTGCTAAAGAAGGACTTCACTTTCTTGGGCAATTCTTCTTGAGCCTCCTCATGACCTTCCTGAAACAAAATTAATGATAAGTGCACTTAAATTCCATCCAGAAGAATCCCAAGTAACCAGTAAGAAGAGGAACACCATGCAAATATATTTGATTTAAAGAAAGCAAGTCAGCTTTTTGCATCCAGAGTTAAGTTCAAATCTAAGGAATATCTAGTGATTATGAACAGGAAAAGGTGTTAATTTGAATCCAGGACATATAATAAGGAAAGGATAAAACTTTGAAAGGTCAGTGCCAATATTCATAACCACTGAAAGTACACAATACTAGAAAATGTGCATGTGCACATTTAAAAAGATAAGCTATGAATACAAATTCGCATTGCATCACGTACAAGAATCAAGAAATCCTTTGTTGAACGATTTTCACCATTGATATTTCGATCTAAGCTATCCCCTCGATTAGCACTGCCAGTTTAAAAGTTATCATAAAATCCATGGCATTAGTAGCTACCTCAACCATAGAAATTGAAATCAAACCAAGCAAATTGATTCATAGAAAAAAAAATCATATGCAAATAATACAATAAGACTACAGTGCAAGGGAAAACCTGCGTCCAATCACAAAACGGATTACTACTCCTCTTTCCTCAAGTTTTTTTAAGGCATCACCTACAAAAGAAATAATAATCCTGGTAACTTACTTTTCAAGAAGTAAATTATATATGACCATCATTCACATTGTGAAACCAACAAAAACAACGATAGACATACTATGTGGCATGACAGTGTCATAAGTAACAACATTCTGGTTACGGGGATGCAAGCAGAAAATCACAATAAGAAGAATAGGGATTTTATTTATTGGGTTAATTACCTTCCTAATTATACAAGATTCTAACTAGAATTTCTTTCATTTAGATTGGCCATATTTGGTATATACCATTCATTTTAGATATTTCCAATTTCATGTCTCTTGGTTTAAGAGTCTAATTATTTTTTTTATCAATGCTTTCTTTTATGTGCTTTGAGTTTGTTCTTTATTTGCAAAAGAAAGCATTGATAAAAAAAATAATTAGACTCTTAAACCAAGAGACATGAAATTGGCTGTTGTTCCTTACGTTGTAGGGTGCCAATTTCATGTCTCTTGATAATTAGACTCAATTATGTGCTTTGAGTTTGTTCTTTATTTGCTGCACCATGTAGGAAATCAAGAATCAAGTTGTTAAGCCAGCAAGGGTAAGTGAGATCTATGATAATAACTATGTATTCGACGAGGAAGGGAAGATAGCAACGTAAGGGACAACAGCCAATAAATTCCCACAAACTTCAATAAAAAAGAAAAGAGAAGAGGACGACAATGAAGGTTTGTAAAAAACAGAGGAAATCATTACATAAAAGGGAATCGACAAGTAAATATTCCAGTCTTTCAAAGTCAAAGTATAATGCCATTATTTGTTGCTTTATTGGATGAAAATCAATGGAATAAAAAAATCCACCACAGTAAACAGAACCAAACAAAATTTGCAACCTTAACAATTATTCAAAAGAGAACATATTACAAAGCCAACATATTATATATCAAACATCAACTAACCTCTTGGCATCCAAAACCCTCTAAACACCTTCCGCTTCAAGTGACTACCAAATCCAGTATATACACCAATGACTGCAAGAAACTTTTTACCCGACGAAGACTCATTTAGTGACAGCCAACTTTTTAAGTACCCTTGACTCTTAGCCAACGTCAATTCCATTTCTGCCTCCACTACCCTCCTCTCCAGATCCCTACAATTAATTAATCACCATCAACAACACCAATTCATGTCACAGTAAAACAAAATTCAATTTTGAAAAATTCGAAAAAAATAAATAAATAAAGAAGACAGAAAAACATACTTGCATCCTAGCACAGCTAGCTTATCTTCAACTGTAAGCAACTTCGGTCCCTGCAAACAAACATGCGAAAACAACACAAAAATTAATATAATTTTTCATTTCTCTTATGAATGAATAAATAAAAAATAAAAAAGGGATCGATACACGAACCTGAGCTGCATTTCTCTGTAGAAGATTAGAAAGTACTGTTCTGTTCTCTGCGTCTTGCCATAACCTAAACCATAGCCAAACAGAACAAAACAGAAACGCACCAATTACAATTAAATCCATAATTCTTAATTAAAATTAATTTATTTACTATACAACTCTAATCACCACGATCTCAATAAATTATCGCTAAGACATTCGCAATTACAAATTATATCCATTTTTTTCTTTGCCAAACACGTCCTAATAAATGCTCATATCGAATATTTTCCAAATTCCATCAATAAAATTCAAAATTAGTATAATTAAATCCACAAATTCTCAATAATTATAGCAACATTATTTTTTTTTGATGAATCTGATATTGAGAAATAAATGAAGAAATGAGGGAAACAAACAAACCGGCCAGCAACGTAGAGCCAAGCGAAGCAAGAGAAGAAAGCTAGGAAAAGAGAAGTGTAAATAATTTTTTCATTTTATTTCACCTTTTAGTATTTGATTTGCTTCTATATGTGATACTTCTAATTTAATGATCCGGGCTATATGTTTGAGAAGCTAATGCAAATCAATATCCCTATTTTTTTTTGAATTCATAATTCGATATTAGTTTTTTTTTTTTAAATAAAATAAAATAAATCCATAATTCAATATTAATTGCTATTTGTTATGTTTTCCATCTTCTTTTTATTTGTTTTCAATTCATCCATAATCATTTGGTTTATTTAATTTTTATATAAAATTTTATCTTTATTCTTCTGATTTTTTTATCATTTTACTAATTAAGTTTTCTTTTCAAATGCATCTCTAATATTTAATTTCAATTTGTTTTTATATTAAATTGGATCTCCATTCCTTTTATTATTATTTATTTTTTAAAAATATTTTTTAATTACATTTGTTTTTGTAATTTCATCCCTCAATATTTTTTTATAAAATATATATATTTTTTTTATTTTTTGTCTTCAATGGGTTAGTCTCAACATCATAAATAAAATTACGAGTTTCAAAAGTTAACACAGGTTAATTTTAATTTTTTTTTAAGTTGTCCTTTTATAAAATTAATTTATTTTTAATTTTATTATTTAATATTTTATTCTTTTAAAATTCATCTATTTTTTTTTATTTTAAAATTATCTCAATTCAAAATCACAACACACACAGATATATATATATATATATATATATATTGTGTGCGCTTTTGAATTAAGATGTATATATTGAAAATGTCACGTTGGATATAAATTAGTATTACAAATCAAATTAAATACTCTATTTAGTTTTGAAAATAATTAATTAATCCTTGTAATTTATATATATTCGTTAGTTGATTTTATTTTAAGAAATATATAATAAAAAATTGATATTGACGAGGAATAAAAGGATATTTTTTAGAATAGAGAAACATCAAATTAAGCATAGCACTGATCCTCAAAACATTAATTAATTATTTTCCTCATGATAGTTCTAGCAACAACTTTTGTTGATCACCTAACTTCATCAAATCCAGTCAACCCATAGTTTTGATCAGAACAAGGAGAGAAAAAATGAACTGCACATAGAAGTAGCCCTTGCTCTTCTCACGACTAGCAGAGCATTCTGTGGCAGTCCCTAAGTTGCTCACTGGGTTTTTTCTTCCACGACTTCAAGTTACCATGATTTCAGTCAAATTTAATTATTTTCTGTGACTGAATTGGGTGAGCCGATAACAAAAGAATGAAGACTATTGTAACAAACACCCTGTTTAAATAGATGATAGAACAGCCCACACAGATCACTTACATCATCCGTGTCCGATGGAGTAACTTCTTTTAACTTGGTTCTTTGCAAGAAGCTTCGAGTTTAAGAATCAACATGTCAGAAACACAGCACATGGAAATTAGGGCTTTGGCTTTGTCTATCCGTCAAGCAAACAAACTCGTGAGTAATGATGTCAGTGTTACACAATTTAGTGTTTTCCAAGTAAATTCATCCATCAGCATTGTCAACAAAGTAAAACTAGCATCTCCCAACTACCAGATTGGAGTGAAGATTTGACCGTCGATAGCAATAATGTTATATTACTTCTTTTAGCCTAAATCGAATAGCAGGATCGCATTTCACCTCTAATTATTGCTCCTTGCAGCTCCTGGCAACATACTTGCTAGGGATGGAACTCCTTGGTTTCTCATTTCTTCTTGTGCTCTCTTCATTTCTTCGGGATCTGTTGTCAAACATAAACAGATTAATACGGTTGGTGAAGTACGTCAAACATAAACAGATTAATACGGTTGGTAAAGTACAAAAAAAAAAAAAAAAACAGTGGAATAATATGTCATCTATAGCAGTCGAGTTAACAAGTCTGGCATGATGTTGTGGAAAGCTCCACTAATCTTCAAATGTGCATTTGGTGGTATAATACATTAAAAGACAAGCTCCAAAAATATATAAAAAAACATGTGCAATGGAAGTCCAGGTTCATGTCAACAGTCACATAAACAGCAAGTTATCAAACTCGTTGATAGCTGAAGGCAAACGGGCATGTGAAAAAAGGCCTGTCCAAGGAGTCTTGCATGTGAATGCTACATGTTTGCAAATCACACGAGACCAATAATCGCAGAAAATAATTAAAACAAATTAACATACTTGGAGCTGAAGAGGTCACAAATTAAAGATTGAGAAATGGTAAAACTATGTCATTTCACTAGCTAGAAATACTCAAATAAGATTTTCTTGATAATTTGTACGGGAAAATAATGTCTATGTCTATGGCTGAATGTGTCAAGAATATCTAGCATGAAAATGAAAAGAATCAATGCATGTGAAAAAGTAGTAGCCATATAAATGGCTATTTAAAATCCTAAAATTCCAGAATAGGAACACAATTCTCCATGACTTCCTGAACCAGTTATAGCAAATTACAGGATAATGGATGCAGCGGATTAAAAATCATGTTCTTCGGCTGGTCAGAACATTGCATTATTAGGCAGTACTTCACCTCATAAACCCCTCAAGTGACAACATGCATTCAAAAAGTCAAATCTATGAGTCAACTATCAAGTCTAGTGCAATTCCTCAAAGCCATGAATAAGAGTACTTTACCCATGTTTTCCATTAATTTTGGCATTATGAACATAACCAACACCATAAATCCCATCATGAGACCCATCGGACTTTTGACAACAGACATTATGGAGAAGGGCTCCCTAATCTGCAAGAGAATCAGATATTTGGCGAAAAGGTAGGTTAGTAATTCCTTAAATAACTATATCAAGATGAACAGAGAGAGAAGGATCGACCTCATAATACTGCTCTTCCTTTAATGGCTCTAATACCATTTCACTCAGACTCCTCCTTTTCTCCGTTAGTGTTGCCTGAACCTTACCAGGGAATCTAGCACTAACATCAACTCGGACCTAAATGTTTTAAAGAAAATTCAATAATGGGAGTATAATACTACATGATAATTCACTGATCAAATTTTACAGATTGAAAGACTTACTGGAGAAAAGAAATAGCCGATAGCCACCACTTCAATTAAATGGGTCCCCGCTGGCACATTATGACTTTTAATAGACAAGTCAAGGAAAGAAGTAAATAGAGAGTGCTTATTAGCATCCCCTTAATGCTACAACATCAAAGTTTATATGTGAATAAAGTCACTCTGTCAACCCTCAGCAGAAACACCCCCAAAAACCTACAACCAATGGAAAGGGGTATGGTTTTCAAACAATTGATTTGATTAAATTCCTAAAAGGGCATATGAAGAATTGAATCATGCTATTTAAAAAAAGCATGCCAAAGCTATCACTAGTCAAGTTCAAACAGAACCATGCATAGAAGAAGGAAAAAACAGTAGGATACAATGAAAAATATCCATCAGGCCTCAGAAAAGTAACATGTTGGCCACCATTTAGTACAACTTTGACATTGGATATCTTTCCATGACCTCCAAGTCCTTTTGCATCAATACCTGCTTAACAAATTCAGGAATAATCTAAGATGAACTAAAAAAGAAAAAAGGATACAAATAAGAAACATAGATGTAAGAGGTGCAAAAACAAATTATACTCGTTAATGCTGTTAATGCTGTTCTAGACAAAAATAAGCCACCAATCAGCAATCTATTGATACTATCTTCGCCGAGGCAGAATATTATTTGACCTTGCGTAGGCTAGCTAATCTGTGTCATAGTTTCACATTATATACATTACCAACATTAGTGACAAAATCATAGTGATATAGTTTATTTTGCAAATTCTACTTCGCAGACAGAGGCTGGACTTCTACTTCTAAAGAAATCACTATCATGACCTTATGCTATGCATCGGTTTACTCTCACCTTTCCCAACAAAAAAAAATTCTTTCTCACAATCGAACTAAGATTAACAACAATTCACCAAGGATGGACTAGAACAATTACATTCACACGAGTCCCCAACCAAGATCGCAACATCAAAATCCATCACCCATTAATACCCTCATAAAACAACAAACAACTCTTTTCTACCGTAGATTTTACACATTTCTCAAAACAAGAGCAATAGGATTTAGAACTAATTTGGGCATCTAAAAATGGCCCACAAAAGGTCTCAACAAACCCATCATTTTTTTACCAAACAAACCAAGAAAAAGACATCATCTTAAGCATAAAATTATTGACTGGAGTATTGAGTTTAAGGAGCATAGCAAGAAAAACTTAACATGTAAGAAACACGTAAATTGCACAAAAAAAATTACCTGGGATCTTCACTCTACCGTTGATTGCGTAACCATCACCAGAAGACCTGGTAATAATGAAAACAATAACTTAATTAATATCAAAATAAGCAATCAACGTAAAAACAAAAAGAGAAACCGTACCCAGATGAAATTGCGAGGGATGGAGAGAGAAGAGAGAGGCATAGTTGAACGACGAGGAGGAGAATCACCGGTCTCGATCTTACAAACGATGCCATGATAGCAGGTTAAAATCACAGAAAGCTTCGAGCCTCCAGCAGCTGACAAAAACTGGATTCAGTCCTTTTTAAAAAATAAATAAATAAATTTTGTGTGGTTTATTGTTCTTATGTAATTAGACTATAATCCTTATTTTTACCGGTTTTTGTTTTTAATATTTGCGAAAAAGAAGTTTTCTATCAATGTGGCCCTAAGCTCATAGTTCCAGGGCATTAAACCAAGAAAGTTACAAAGCCATTTTAGCCCAAAATATTAGTACGACTGCACAAGTGACTAGGGGGGAGTACAAAAAAAAAAAGATTTATTTTAATTTCTCTCAATTTTCTATGTAAATTATCCAATCAATTACTAGATTAAAGATATGAATTTATTCCTACTTGTTTGAATATGTTTGAATTGCAGAAAAGATTATTCTTTAAAATATTTTTTTTATTTAAAAACACATTAAAATAAATTTATTTTATTTTTTAAATTTTATTTTTAATATCATTAAATTTGACCATTCAAAAAACAAAAAAAAAATAATTTTTTAAAAAAATAACATTTAAATCATAAAAACAAACACTTCCTTAAAATAATTTGAAAATAATACATGACCCTTAAATTAAAAGGTTTCTAGTCTAGTCACTCTACGGGTGTTGATTCCGATTTTTGGCTATCTGTAATTTCATTTTGCACATGCAATAATAAGAGCAACGGCACATCACTATTAGGCAGCAGCTCAGGGCCCGCTCTTAGCACAACACATTAAAATAAATTTATTTTATTTTTAATATCAGTAAATTTGACCATTCAAAAAACAAAAAATAATAATTTTTTTTTAAATAACATTTAAATCATAAAAACAAACACTTCCTTAAAATAATTTGAAAATAATACATGACCCTTAAATTAAAAGGTTTCTAGTCTAGTCACTCTACGGGTGTTGATTCCGATTTTTGGCTATCAGTAATTTCATTTTGCACATGCAATGATAAGAGCAACGGCACATCACTATTCGGCAGCAGCTCAGGGCCTGCTCTCAGCAGCATCCATTCTCGAAAGGACAGTCTCAATTGCATCACCTTCCCGAGGCTACTACTATAATAGAATTGAAGGGTAATCCGAAGGGTAGACAGCCTGAGATTCGAACCCAGGCGGGGGTAAGGGCAAGGGTCCCCAGGCTCGAGGCTAGATTTGAACACAACTTTTGAGCTTCTAGGAACCGACTCGAGAGGGGAAAAGAAAGGCTCTAATCTCAAGCTCGAATCTCGAGTCTCGTAATGAATTCAAGTAGTAATCCTTATTATCATTATTAGTATTATTATTATTTTATTAATATAAATATTCAAAGCAATTTAAATATATTTTATTTTATTATATGAATTTTAAAGTTAATAATAATGTAAGTTTTCAATAATTTTAAAATTTATAAAACTTAAACTAATAATTTTAAAAAAATAAATCTATAATCTAACTAATTAAATTAAAATAACTATTATTATTGAAATTGGAATATTTTGATTGTTATCCAACCAAACTCAACCATGTCAATAAGATGATTAAAAACCTTGTTGAGCTGAACAAATTTAGTAGGATTATTGTTTTGTCCATTTCAACTCGAAACCACCACAAGCTTTAAATTCTAATTTTTTTAAATTAATCTGTTAAACCAAAATCAATTTTAAGAACTATTCTCTTGAGACTTCAACCTCCATATTAGCTTCAACATGTAACGAACAATATAAATAAAATTACACCGAGCATCCTGAGATTTGATATTTTTCATCCTGCCTATTAGCTTAAATTCTTATCGGCGACCACCTCTTTCAACGGCAGCCACGCCAGTCACGCCAATCACAGTATCACTAGCTCGTAACGCCAACAAAACATGAGCCTCATCAACAACGACATAGTTCAATGTTAGCCACCAGAGTCACGCCGAACACAATATCACCACCTCACACTGTCATCGACAACATTACCATCAACGACACTAAATGAAAAGGAGAGAGAATAGAAGAGGGATGAACTTAAAGTTGTCAAATCTCCCCCCATATGCCTCCGTTTGCCTCACCACCGACCAAGAAAGAAAAAAGAATTACGATGTACCCAATCCTCTAGGTGACCCTCTAACAGGCGGTGGCGTGCACCCAAAATCTTCGCAGTTAATGGATTCTTTGGTTTTCAAAATATTCTATGGTATGTTATTTAGTATTGTATAGTTGTAGTGCACTGCAATAATGAGAATTTACAACCATCTAGGTGATACAACCATCTAGGTGGTGACCAAGTGGTAAGAACTTGGGATCAAGGGGTTTGCTCCCTCTGTGATCTCAGGTTCGAGTCCTTGGTTGCTCATATGATGGCCACTGAAGGCTTACATGGTCGTTAACTTCAGGGCCCGTGAGATTAGTCGTGGTGCGCGTAAGCTGGCCCGGACACCCACGTTAATCTAAAAAAAATAATGAGAATTTACTCTTGAAATTGATCAGATCTGCATACAAAATAAAAGGTATAATATCTAAAATATTGGTTGCAAAGTACAAAAAAAAAAAAAACAGAATATTTTTTCCTTGGAACAAAAATGTGTTTTACAATTAGGGCACCTCCCTCCACCAGACATGATCATCCCAAAATACAAAACCTGTGGTTTACATTTACACTTGCGATGACGATACATATGTGTAACAACAACCATATCGAGGATCAAATCAAAATGGGGAGAAGAAAGGCCCTGAGAAAAAAGCAGGATTGCTTTAGGCCATGATTTCACTGAATGCTATAACCCTAACTTTTTCGAGAACCAATTAGAAAGATTAGCTATCACGAACCCAGCAAAAACCTGCAGCACATGACAAAAGAACATCAAATTGATAGGATTACACTGTCATTTATTCCGCAAAGACACAACTAACAAACTCCAGCTCCTGTCTAAAAAACAAGGCAACGGGCCATTTAATCAAGCAATATCCAAATGCCGTCATCACTTCGTAACAAAAGATTTTATATGCATGGGAGTGATGACCAGACAGTTGTTACTAAAATAATAGCAGCTTTCCACCCTTTTCATCATAAGATGGAAGGAGAAGAAAATGACAGAGAGATTAGCTAAATCTCAGTACTTTAATTTGTGGCAGATATAATGAATACTAATCTTTTTCCATGATGTCAAAGAAACTTAACTCAGAAGCACTTTTATGATAATGGAATTCATTACCTGAACAGAACCAAGGATGTAAATTGCTGAATAATGACGGCCATGAATCACCATATCAGCTAGCATGGCAAGAGGGATGGTGAGGGACATGCCCAAGGTGGCCACCAATGGAGTTGTCCATACAACACATAATGCCCTAGCAGGAGCAAAGCAACTTTAGCATGAGAGGCTAGAATGATGAATATGAAGCAGTGATATAAAGAAGGGTTGCTTTCATGTACCAAAAGTAGTCAGAGAGGACACTTCCAACAAAGCCGTTGGCAAGAACTATCTCATCCAGTTTAGCAGAGTGAGGGATTGTAAACTTGGGTTCAATTCCCAGGGCTGTCAATGGCCAAACTGACAGACCAACAGAAAACAATGATTCAGTCAGTTAGGATATGATACATCCAGGCAAAGAAAACCCAAGAGGAAAAGAGAACGGTGAAATCAAAATGATAAATTGTTTTTAATTCAGATTTATTGCACATCAAAACATCAATATATATATATATATATATATATATAAAAAAAGATTGAATCAAGGCTTGAAACGGAAACCGAATGCAGAACAGAGCCATCACCACACAAATTGAGAAGACAAGATTGCTTTAAGAATATCAATATCTAAACTCCAGGTCTGTAATGACAAAAATAAAGTTTTTTAGTTGAACTAGTAAGTCTATCTGAGGGTGAATGATGAATCCACAAATGACTAGTATTCTGTGCCTAAATCATCAAATCACATCCTAGAAAGCTATGATCCCATGATATTGTAACTTCACCCAATAAAAGGACACTGAACAAATAACACATCTTACCAAGCCACCACAGAGCTACTAGTGTAAACAATCCTATATATCCGAACAACTTTTGCACATCAACCCTTTCCCCTTCTTCTCCAGCAAACTTTTTAAGAAGAACTGCAGCAATGATTGAAAAGTGAAACACTAACACTAATTTGGCAGAATTAAATTAGGACAATGACCATCTATGTATATTGGGACAAAATACATTAAGCAATCAAGTGAGCCAACCTGTAAATAGTCCGTATGACATGGCTGAGAGAAGCCCAAAAAGATCCCCAACAAGAGAGCGTTTGCCATTTCTAAACACAATTATCAACCATCAATGCCCACAAATGAAGTACAGAGAGCAAGCTTATTAAATAATAGCTGCTCAAATAAAACATTTCAAATTTGATGAAGTTATAATCCTGCATAAGATGCTACTGCATGTAGAGCAACCACGGTATTTGCATCAAATGTGTTGAAGTATCAGTAGACTATTTGACTCAGTGCTCTATAATATTTTCAGTGCAGGTAACATTCACCTTAGAAGACAAACAAACCTTAACTATCACTTTTCTGTTTATACTTTAGAAAAAATGAACTGGGAACCTGAATTGGAAAGTCTTTTGGTGCATTACTAGAAAGGTACCTTATAAGGGCACATTGAACAGCACCAATGATGTCCTTATTTCGCTTTATGCTGACAGATAGGGAAGTTAAAAGTAAGGCAGCATAACCAACAAATACAGAGCAGTGGACTTACACAGAAGCACTTAGTTGTGAGTCATCAGCAGCCCATGTTTTTCCCAAAGTAGTCATGGCAACACCAGCCATGCTCACCAGGACAGCTATCACCTTTGCTCCATTTAAAGAATCTTGACCCAAAAATGCACCAATGAAAAGAGTAAAAAGTCCAGAAGTTGATGACAAAACTGTAGTACTCGCAACACTCGTTCGCGCTAGTGCAGCATTTGATAGGTACTGACCACAACAAAAGAGGTTAACTAAGAACCTTCTTGAATTCCTGTTAATTTTATGAACTGAAAGCCTATACAAAAAAGAAGAGTGAACCTAGCATACATACATGGACAAGCAATATAGAAACATTCTTATCTTCGTTTTGTACATGCATTTTAAAGCAATGTTGGTAGATTCCCTTGATCAATATTAGATACATTAAATGGATTGTTATAGTGCCAAAAGGCATAAAGGAAAACATAATCCCGAAGAAGCCTTACCTCCGTTACAAACCAGATAGGGGCGATATAAAAACCACACATAGCAATTTCTCTGGCTGTGAGCTCTTTTTCATGTTTCAGAACATTCAAATCATCCTTGTGTCTAGAAACTAAAGGCCTTCCTTCTTCTGAAGATGTAAGGTCCAGTTCACTGCCTTTTTTCGTCAAAGTTCCCTGAAGTTCCAGTTCAAAGATTTTGTGACTTAAAGGAGAGCTAAATTCATCGGATGACCCATTTATGTTGGCTGCATCATTACCACTTTTAGAAGTCCCTCGTTTTAGCAGATTACATATCCAGTCTTTAAGGAATGCCAATGGGAGGTAAACCACCATAAGAGAAGCTCCAAGATATGTCACTGCAAATGGTTGCTTATAATCTGCAAAGATATCCTGATGGGCAAGGGCAAAGCATTTTTATACTAATACATCATTCATTAGTCCAAAAAACTAAAATGCACGAAAACCTTATCATTTAGAGTTTTGTTTCCTTAAATTTCAATAAAAATTCAAGTATTCTCTAGCAAACACTAGCACGAACATAATTCCTATGGTTATCCACCTACAATCCATTCCATTGCAAAGAAACCAGACAGTAAAGAAAGATAGTAATCATGTTATTACAGATCTGTGTTGTTTTCTATTATATTCGCATACATCACTTCCGCTATTTCCATCACCAGCTCGACTAAATAACCTACAATTATTTGCCTGATAATTTTTATTTTCTGCAAAATTCGGCGTTCCCCTTCTTTTCACCTAATTTCTTTGTAAACCAAAGAATCTTTCACAGAAAAAACTCCCAAACCACCCATCAAATGTAAAAGGGTGAATCAATACAGCTTAGTTTTATAATTAAGCAATCTCAAAATTGAATTTTTAACACAAAACTGTATTTCTTTTACAACAACAATTCCAATAACAACAAAAGAAAAAACAGCCATAGCATCTCAGGCAAAACAAAACAGAAGCAAACGCTGATTTCAACTTTCAACAACTGGGCCAATTGCATAAACCCTGAGATAACAAGAACATAATGTGCATATACACATCTAATCAACGACTCACAAATTTAACCAAAACACATACGCAATTCAATTCCCGACAAAAAAAGGGGGGGAATATGTGAAAAAAACGAAGTTAAAATTACCTGGGTAACTTCAGCAGAGGTGACCCATATAATAACAACGGCAGCTATCAAGAACAAACCAGCTTTATATCTCCAACCCATGAATGTTTCACAGATTTAACAAAAACCCAGATAAAGAAAACAGCCACAGAATTTCAGAGATCTGCAAAATTTCTCAGATCTTAATTTGAGTATGTACTGGTCACCGACAGCGTTCCTAGGTATAATCAACTGTAATTAATGACCATAAAATCTTGCAAGAAAAACGGAAGGTCAAGGGTGATGTTATATCTCTCTCCCAGGCTTGGTAGGCCTGTGCTTCGATGCTTAACCCGTCGGCTGGTGTAAATTGCGAGTTAAGAAACAAAAAACCCAAAGGAAGAGATTCTTGCAAATTAAGAGAGAATTAGCTCGGGAAATTAACTAAAAAAAAAAAGGGAGGGAGCAAAGGTAGAGAGAAAGACGTTTAATTTGTTAGATATTATTATTTTTTTCTTTTCAAGTTTTGGTGGTTATTATCTTTAACTATTTTTTATTTTGGTGGTTTCGTTTTTTTATAATTCAAGATATTATATTCAACTATATGTATTATAATTAATTTTTTAATTTATTAACTATTATATAAGTTCAATAAATAAATAAAATATTGCGAAAATAATAAATATATATAATGAATCGAATCTAAATATAAAAATAAAAAATTTCCTATTAAAATCGTTACGCCACGACTCTAAAACATTTTTATTGGTGATTTTTATTGTACCGTCAGGTATTTTTCAATCAATTTTTTACATCTAAAGGAGGGTTGGGTGTGCTTGTTCTGGCGCAGCTCATGAAGAAATGTATTACATGCTTTTTTTGTGAGGTACACGTACACCGCACTCGATAAACAAGCACTCGATAAAATTATCTATATTTTGAATATTTTCAACACAATTATTTTTAATACTGTTTGATAGGAAGTCGGGATGTGGAACGAATAATTTAATTATAGACATGATAGTAAATATTATTGTTATTAAATTCAATCTTCACCTGCTTGATTACCCTGTTTCTAAGCACAAGTTTGGTGTTAAAAAAAATTAACTTAAATTTGATTATATTTAACATGATTGGATTAATAGGTTAGTCTGCAATCTAATTAACTAGACTTTATTTTTTAAAAAAACAATATAGTTTTGTCTTTTAAAAAATCATTAATTAGGGTTAATCGGTGATGAAGTAGGATTTTTAGGGATTTTTCTTAGTTATTATTGTTTTTTATTTAGTTTAGAAAAATATTTTTTTCTATTTAGTTTAAAAAATAAAATATTAAGATAGATAATTTTATTTTTTCCTGATTTGTTTGTGACTTTTATTTCTTTTCAGGTTTTCTAGTTTGATTAGGTTGATTATTAAGCTTATTTAAGGAGTTGATTAAAATTATCATTTGCTTGTTGTGTGATGGAATAATCATGACTGAAAGAGATAATAAAATATAGCGTTCTTGTATTAGAAAGGATACAAAGGTCTTTCAAGAGAAAAAAATGTTCAAAAATTGGTGTTAGGAGACATGCAAAGACATATTCTAGAATTGAAAAAAAAA